>NW_017306347.1:838513-869578 GCF_000935625.1 Nanorana parkeri | reverse complement strand
TCTAGTCCACCTGATCAAAGCCAAGTTGTGCCAAGGGAATGACTCCCTGTGTTTTCAGAGCAGAGGTGAAGCCTTAGAGCACAGTGCTAAAGGACCAGGAAGATAGCTGTCAGCAACAGTGGCTATAACCAGACAGCTGCTCTGGGGCCTGGGGGTGGAAGGGGGCCCCGTTAGGTTGTTAAAACAATTAAATATAGAACATGTGAAGATAATACAGTATTGTATCAAGGGTTGGAGTGGTTGCAGTTGATTGCAACTCTGATCCCCTGTAAAGTCTACAGAGCAATTTCATAACTTCAAAGCCAACTAAAGGCAACTTCAGATGCACAAGAGGAGTCTTTGGGATCTTGGCATCGTTATTCACAGCTCAGAGAGAGGTTGTCAGGGGGGCCCCATCACATGTTTGCTATGGGGCCCCATGATCTGTAGTTATGGCACTGTAGTAGTGCTGTAGTAATGGCAGCTTCTATAGTGCTTTATAGGATCCCTGTGGCCCTACCAGGTATAAGTTGGACCAATATAAGTATACATCAATCTGATGCTAGGTCCACTTTAAATACATACTGTAAAGCTGGTATGTTGGCCTATAGAAGTTCCCCTTGTGTATATCCAATTAAAATTTTCTGGGTCGTGGAGTCAATCCCATTAATTCAGTTCCTGCAAGAAAAAAAAAAACAGCATAAGCAACGCTGCATGTACCCAGAGCATCTGTATCTTTCAATAAATGTGTATTCTCTTTGGTTTAGTGATGCTTGCCGGTTCCCACCCAGACGCATGACACCCAGCAGCAGACACCGCGTACATGTGCTCGCCGAACGTGCTGGAGTCTAATGGCTTCTGCTATTAGTCTAAGAAATATATTTTGTGTTTTTCACTGCACATTAAACGCGTGACTGAAATTACAAGTAGCCGGGGCTCGAAAGGAAAAAAAAAAAAAGACATGGCAAAGCGATGTAGCGCTGCAGTACAGGCCAAATGTCTCTGGTTTTCAAAAGGCTGTCTTCCACGGGCTTTGATCGGAGCGCTCGTAAGGGTTAAAGCACACAGCTTACAGCGTGCTTACAGCCTTATTACATTTGGGATTTCAAATAAAAGTAAACTGCTCGGCAACCTGAAAATGTTCGAAGACAGCGACCATCTGGCCATCACGCTGTAAATATATTTTTTTGAAATGCGGCGTTGAGCAGGTGGTGAGGGTATTTCTCTTAATAAGATTTATTAGGGCAATAAATAATGTTTATTGGGCACAGAGAAAAGACAAAAAACTAAAAACTAGAAAACCCGGGGGAAGTTTTGGATCACCTTTTTGTTTTTTCGGTGGAGAGGTGTGAAACATTAGTTACCGATGCTGAAAGCGGTCCGCCAAATAAATGGATTAAACGCAGCTTGTGAAATTTAAAATATTTGCCTTCTCCGTGTTTGACAGCAAAACGTGGCATGCTATTGCGGAGGAAAGCTTAGCGTGAGGAACTGCCAAAATCACTAAATACAGTCCAAACGGCTAAATACACTCTTATAGGAACTGCTCATTTTGCCAATAGATTTTTAAAGCAGAGACCAGCTCTGTGCTACATGGCTGCATAGAATATGCTAGTTGACAACATTTCCAGTGCAGCCCACCCAGTTCTGTAGAGTCTGTGCCACTGCTCTGCCTCTTCCCTGTTTTGCTGAGTCTGTGCCACTGCCTGGCCTCTTTTCTTTTCTGCCGAGTCTGTGCCACTGCCTGGCCTCTTCTCTGTTCTGCCGAGTCTGTGCCACTGCCTGGCCTCTTCTCTGTTCTGCCGAGTCTGTGCCACTGCCTGGCCTCTTCTCTGTTCTGCCGAGTCTGTGCCACTGCCTGGCCTCTTCACTATTCTGCAGAGTCTGTGCCACTGCCTGACCTCTTCTCTGTTCTGCAGAGTCTGTACCACTGCCTGACCTCTTCTCTGTTTTGCTGAGTTTGTCCCACTGCCCCACCCCTTCCCTGTTCTGCAGAGTCTGTGCCACTGCCCTGCTTCCTCCTTGTTCTGTAGAGTCTGTGCCACTGCCCCACCTCTTCCCTTCTGCGCAGAGTCTGTGCCACTGCCCCGCCTCTTCCCTACCTTGCAAAGTCTGTGGCACTGCCCTGTCTTTTCCCTACTTTGCATAGAATTTTCAAATGCCCAACCTGCAGGGCAAAGTAACAGTGTGTTTCTAAAGGGCCGCTCAGCACTTGATGCTCCTGCCTTTGAAGCTTCCAGATAAAAAAAACCTGGTGCTTCTGAACGTGGGGAAGCATGTGACCTAAGCACCTAAGACATGGCACAGTGGATGATGTCACCACTCCCACCAGCCGCAGACATGGGCAACACCTCTGTTTTCTGTGTCAGCTGTGGCGGAGGCAGGAGCTGTGAGGGAGTGCTGGTAAGTTGAGTATAACTGGGGCACAGGGCCCTTTACAAACACACTGTCACTTTGCCTAGACAATGTGTCTTTAAACAAAAATGACGATCACATCCCTTGATATACAGATGTCCACCAGATGGAGCATTTACAGATATGTACATGTAAAACCACAATTAAAATATGGAACAGCAAGAACAGAAAAGCATAAATGTCTCATCCAAAAAAATCACTATTAAGTATATGTTACAGTAATAACTCAACACGTACACTTCCTGAAAACACTACATGTCTCCCTTTAAACAAGCATATGCGCTTAACTATGATTTCACTTCCATAAAAATGCAAATTTCCACTTATTTCATTAAACTCCATCAGCATAAGCGCGCTGATCCCTCCCTGAACGCATGCCCGTAGTTCTTCTATTTTGCAAAGCCGCACTTTTATAACTCCTAATAGCTCATTATATATGATTGAGGCCCATTCTGGACCTATACATTGATCTCCGGAGTTTTGTTAGATACAAAAACAATGTTACGGCAAACGGTTCCTGCGGAAAAAAAAAAAGGATTTGAATTCCAACAATGCAATAGTTGCAAACGCTAATGTTACATATTCGAAATCCCGTGAGTTGCAGTTCATTAAACAAAACTGTGTAAAAACCACAGAACTGCACTACAAGTGAATTAACATTACGCCACAGTGCTTAATCATACGCTGTTAATACTAATTTTCTGGATAATGCCCAAATAATGATACTTCTGACAATTTCAAGGGTGCTTACCTTAATTATGAACTTTTGCTTTATGTAAAGAGCATGTCAAGCTTAATTACTCATCTTGTTAGTATTTCGAATGAAACTAGCTCGGATCAACAGCAGTGTGCTGTGCTGAGTATTTGGAGAAAGGTCTAATCACATCTCTATCCATGTTTGTGTATTACGTAGCAAGGCAAAGCCCCTGATGGGTAGTATATTTTTATGTGTGCTTTGGTTTTTTTTTGCTACCCTCCCCCCCCCCCTTCCACAGCAGGGTCTCCACAGAGTTTTCCAATCAGATGCATTTGTAATTTCTTGGTTTTCTGAAATAATAATTTACATGATGACTTTGATACAATGATTACATTAATGAAGTGTCAACAGCGAAGGATCCCATTTGAATATTCGCATTTGATATTCCGACTGCAGGTTGGTTGGGTTTAAGGGCCATGCTACAGTGGGGATACACCATCGCAGGGGACACGGTGGACAGCAATATCGACACTATCAGGACTAGATGCTATGTATGGCTGATATTGGGAATTTATACGCTGATTAAAGGTACATTCTGGCTGAGAAGTTCATATAAAGGGTCTAAAGTATCTTTGAATCCATCTGGCCATCACAGCATGATATTTATATGGGTACTGGTGAGGTCATGCCAAGTGTGCCCGGATGCCCGCCCACCCGTATTTGACGCATGGGTTCCCTTATTCTCTTGTTACCCATTAAGAATTTTATGGAGGGGTTGTATATAGCTTTTGGGTGTAGGCTCTTTTAGATGGATGTAAAAATTGGAGTCTTTGCTGGTTTTAACAAAATTGTTGCACAATTTTTATTACTGGTTTTTGTAATAAAGGTGTTTTTACATATATCAGTATGGTCATGTTTGTGCCTAAAAAGTCCACCATTTTTATTTTTTCTGCATATTCAAATATATTGAGGATGTGGCACAATAGACCCAGAAACTCAGCGCTGAAATGGTGGGACCTTTATTATGGGCACAGCAATTGTGCAGACCTGGGAACTGACCACAGAGGAGGTGGGTTCCCCTCATAATGGGCACAGCAGGTGTGCAGACCTGGAATTCAAAACAGAGGTGGTGGGAGCCTTTTGTAATGGGCACAGCAGGTGTGCAAACCCAGGAACTCAGTACAGGGGTGGATGAAACCCATCACAATGGCCACAGCAGATGTGCAGATCCAGGAACTTAGCACAGAGGTGGTGCGAGCCCCTTGCAATGAGCACAGCAGGTGACACAACAGAGTCCTCTAGAGAGAGATTAAACTTTCAGATGGTTTATCTCTCCAACATCAATCAAACACTAAAATATCACTTTTGGTGTACTGATCCTTTCATATTCAGTGTTAAGGCTTTACCTCTCTGAAGCTGGCCATACACCTATAGATTATCTGCAGATTTTCTATGGTCAGATGGAAAAAGTGCAACAGGTTCTTTAATCTACGCTAAACTGTGTGGATGGAGGAATCTCCCACTCGGTCAAGCTTCAGTATCTTGCTAGTCGGCCCCGCTGACTCTCAAAATACCTGAACAATGCCTGCATCCAATCAGATTGTTCAGGTATTTTGAGAGCCAGCGGGGCCAACTAGCTAGATATTGAAGCTTGGCCCAGCGGGAGATTCCTCCATCCACACAGTTTAGCGTAGATTAAAGAATCTGTTGCACTTTTTCCATCTGACCATAGAAAATCTGCAAATAATCTTTAGGTGTTTGGCCAGTTTAAGAGATGCCCGTGTCTCAAAGAGACACATAGGCGCAGAAGGACTGCAATGACTGCTTTGGATGGCTTGCGGGGTGACCCTTCATCCTCCTTTTGAAAAGCATGAGTCTTTTTTTCTTTTACTAAAAAGTTTGGTTCTTATAGTAAAACTTTGAGTCCAGGAAGGAAAAAGAAAAACATTTTTTTTGCAGAGTTAGGCCCCTGACTGGTTGATAGCACTTAATAACACTGTATCTCATCCACTTTGTTTTAGACACAGCCTCCTCCATTCCAAAATTACTGACAAGTAAATTGTATTTGTCAAAATGCGCAATACACTCAAAAAAAAAAGAACAGAATTAAATGTTTTCCTTCTGCCTGCACTTCTCCTTTCTCAGTTTCAGCACAGTCTGGAACACGGAACATCTGGAAGGAAACGATATTAATATTTCTTTGTGTTCCTAAAAAATGCTTATTGATTCCGCGCTATTGTTGTGTCCTCTATTAAGCGCGCAGCTTGGAGCGCCAATGATAATTGTTAAATTATTGCAATTATATACAGAGAGATAGGAGGAGAATGCAGAGATGAAGGCATCTGAACACCTTTTTGTATCGCACTTGAGATCAGGAATGAAATATTTTTACCCTATAACAAGAGCTCCTGGTTGTGCGCGCCGCCTTTGTTCCAGCCACAGGTGAAACTGATTATAAACTGTTCGGTTTGATTGCCTTTGAAATAAAATAACAAAATGAAGACTTTCATCAATACATGGATTGTATTGATGAAAGTCTGGATTGTATGGATTGAAATTAGATTTTCATCTTTTTTTCTATGCCTTTTAATTTTCTTGTTTCTTAATAACAATAGAGTACATGTGATACGTGTGGTTAGTAGCAACCTGTATATCTATTTGTATATTCTCTTTTTTCTAAGCCAACACTCTATCATTTACACATAAGGGAATCTATGAGGATCTGTGTCAAAGACTATAAGACACATAAGCCTGTGGGAGGAACCACAGTGGTGGGGACCAGCAACGTAGCTGAGTTTTAACACTGGAGCTGTCACATGTCACATGTAATATGCCTTGAAGATTATTTGATGTATCTGTCTCTGGTATTTGTCTCTACTCCTCTCTATAGTTCAGTTTTTCCTCTATGTAGATAGCGCCACCCTTCTTCACGATGTTCCATTTTGCATCTCAGCCACATGTCCTTTGTTGAGTAGATCACATTATGATCTTTTGACCTATCCAATGTTCGCTGTTGTAAAGATCTGCACAGTTTGGATTAAACGTCTCAAAGATCTTCAAGGTGTCAACTGGATTACTGGTTTATTATCTGGTTACAAAGATCACACTTTCAATGCTTAGACAGGGGAGGCAGAACAGGAGCCACTGGAAAGTCAAGTAAATAGAATCTTCTTTGACAGGCTGGCATTATGTTTTTATTTTAACCCTGTAGTTACATTTTAAGTATATACTTTACAACAGAAGTTATACTTACAGGTTTATAGTTACTGGGTGCAGACTTTGATGACTTAAAATGTAGCTACTACATTGTAAGGTTCACCAGTTCACATCCTGTTCTGCGAGAAAAGCAAGGCTTTTACGTGGTTTAACCTACAGTATATCATCTGCCTTTCTCTTAAAGTGACACTAAACACATTAAATCTTAAAATAGTTCCCATAGTTAGGGAATTCAAGTACCTTAACTATTAACAAAAATGTATCTTATTTGTGTATCATTCAGCTGTAGATCCTTAAATCATCTCTGAATTGGTGCTGGCACTATCCTTCCTTCTGGAGGGGGGCTACTTTTGTTTTCGGGAAGCCGACTCCATACTGTTTGGCCGGATCGATGCTGATTGGCCGAAGAGCCGGCTTCTCTGCCAATTAGCATGTAGCCGTCTTCCCAGCCAATCAGGAAGCTGAGGAGCGAGTCATTACACGCCGCCCGGCTTCCTGATTGGCTTCCTGAGGAAATGTCTCTCTGACTGGAAATTCTGGTATCGGGGAAGGTATCAGAGCATTCGGGCAAGTACGAGTACTCGCCCAAATACTCGGTATCGGCTACAATACTGATACTACTAATGTTATTAGTGCATCCCTACTTTAAACAAACAGAATCCTACTGGTACTTGGACACTCCGGGAGTTAAGGTGTGGTGCCATATTTGCAGAACTGGGAGAAGCGACCGAGTGGCAGTTGAAAGTGAGATAGCCATTGTAGGAGCATTTCCTACGCTCCTAGCTCACACATGTTTACACCAGTTCATTGGTGAACTGGGGGGGAATTTGTCAAAACTGCAACAGACAAAATCTGGAGCAGTTGTGTACCAACCACCTTGATGGATGGTTTTTATTTCTGTCTGTGTGCCCGTTAGGGAGATTGGCCCTCTCTATTTGTCCTTGTGATTGTTATCACTGAAAGTGAAAAAAACAAACACTTTTGGTTTGGGATGGGAAATCTACCAATGTGGAAACTCGTTCTGTTGACCCTGCTGACCACTAGAGATTGTCCTGCCTTTGGAGGGATGTTCTTCTCACTTTCTGTTGTGCCTATCGGACAGGAAGGAAGGAAAATCTCCCCAATGGCACACATGTCAAGTCTAAGAATGTAACCACTGTGTGGCAAATAAAAAGAAATCAGATTACATTCTCTTTTTTACTGCGTAATTTGTGGGAACACACTCCAACACAAAAAGAGACTTCCATAAAAGCTTGCATCTTATCACTATCTGTTTACCATGGAGCACATCATAGAGTGACAGCAGAGAAAAACAAACAAGTGGTCCATCTGGCCTTTTTTTTTACTTTTTTTTAGGTTGCTACTTTTTGTCTTAGAATAGATCTATGTTAGATCAAGATCTGTGTTTGTTTGAATCATGTTTAAATCCACTTTCTGTTGACTCACTCATTAACTCTGCTGGTATTCTGTTCCAAGAATCAACATCCCTTTCGGTAAAGTAACACTTTCTAAGGTTAGTTTTGAACTTTCCTCCTGCTGGTCTGAGGTCATGTCCCCGTGTTCTTGATCTTATTATCCAGGCCACAGCAAGGATGTCAATGTATTTGACACTTTCTGCAATGGCACTTTGGTGAATGATATACCTTCAGTTGCACAACTGCACCAGGGACACCCAGGATGGCACCTTCTTAACTACTTGTGTTCTGTATTATCAAAATTCAGTCACACAGTAATAGGCTTCTGATGAAAGCCAGAAGTCACCCAGGTGTGCTGTACCTATATCATTATGCAGGTATTCTAGCAAAGTTTCCTGTTTTGGCCTTTTGCATCTTTCTTCTTGGAGTCTTCTCCTGAACTGTCCCTAACAGACAAGTCTCTATACATACCATGACTTGCTAAAAAATGGCTGCCAGACACACGTGTCCCCTGTAGTGATGAGTAAATTGGCCTGAGTTTGGTTTGCTTGGATGTTTACTGAAACCAGCCAGAAATCCAGGTTTGGCAAATGTCCAAAGGAACTGAACACAGGCCTCCTGTGTCTTAACAACCAATGATTCTGTGCAACCAACACATTGTCATTAGTTGCTAGGATGCTGGCAGCTGGACTGCACAGTGTCATTGGTTGCTAGGATGGAGGTGGACACACTGTTACAACCAATGATGCTGTGGGGCCACCAATGTCACACCAACCAATGACACTGTACGCCTGCACAGCATCATTTATTGCTAAGACCCTGGTACCCCCACCAGGGCCGGTGCTAGGATTCGTGCCTACACAGGCAAGGTGCATTTTTGCGCCCCCCTCCCCGACCCTGACCCCCTGTAAAAACAGGGCATTTTGAAAAGTACATGTACTTGTCAAAATGCCCCGATGTTTTTGCTATGTTTTTTTTTTTTTCACTTACCTTCGGTGCGGGAGAGCAGCAGAGAGTCAGCGCTGGTCCGGTGGGAGGAGCTCCAGGTGGGGTCCTAATTTAGCTGGCCGGCGACTGCCTGAGGTGCTGCGCGTGTCGGAATCCTCAGGCAATTGGCTCACATCTCTTGCCTTGAAGAAGGGACCCTGCGCAGCCCCCGAAACGTCGGCTCTTTTTGATCTTTGTGACACTATTGTCCAATAAAAATGACTTATTCATTTTAAATACTTGGAGTGCTGGTGAACTATTCTTCCAATTGTGTATTTTGCACGGTGCCATCCGTGGAGTTACTACAAGCACCATCTTTGTTTATTGGCCGGGACTGCTGAAAGGTGTGCGGAGAGTATCCTCACCAATTGCAACGGGATCCTCAGGCAGTCGCCGGCCAGCTAAATTAGGACCCCACCTGGAGCTCCTCCCACTGGACCAGCGCTAAATTGCCGCTGCTCTCCTGCACCGAAGGCAAGTGGAAAAAAAAAAACATAGCGCAAGCATCGGGGCATTTTGACAAGTACAAGTTTTTTCCGCCTAACTTTCCTTGCGGTAGCACCGGGCCTGACCCCCACACCATAATAGACTACTACACATAGGAGCCAGTGATTTTTGCCATGGTTGCTGATATCTCCAATGGGAGTCAGCAGCCTGTAAACACTTTGAATCTACTGGAGTTTGCTTGGGTCACTGCAGGCAATTACAACTATTAGTGTAAGAGAGCTTCCCTACATCTGGGAGGATTCCTTCCATCAAGACTGGTGAAAAATGTGGGGTTCTTAGTGTGCCTAACTTCTTAGGCCAGGTCCTGGTCACCACCCAGTTTGTCATCAGCAGGTGATGACTACATTCCAGACTTTTAGGTAATACCTAGAAATGTTCTTGCATACATTTATTGCATAGATGCCATGTTATTACTAGAAAGGGGCTTCAGAATTTGCTTTTTGCCATGTTTGTTTCAGTTTTCTTGCAGGTATTGTACCTAACAACATGAAACAGTGATGTGACCTATTGCTAATTAGTTAGATAATAATTGCATATTATGGGCAATCTGATGTAATTTTACTCTTAAGCTTCAAAGAGTACCTGTCACTGCTTGGCTGTTTAGGCCTAGTGACATCCTTGGGCCGGAGGGACATTGTGTGGGGAACTCATTTCTCACCTATTTAAGGTATCCTGCTTAGTTAGTTGCTGGTGTTGGCTTGAAGGTTCTCAACTAGCAAGTAAGAGTGGCTAATGATACTTAATTGTAGCTGTCCATCAGGCCTACCTATCCTGCATTAGCCTGTGGCAAATGTGAAAGATTCTACAAGATACTATTAAGTTTTTGCTGCTGTTTTTGGGTATCCTCTATCCCCAGCCCTCTATTCCTTAAAAATCTGAGCAACTAGGGAATAGAAGAAGATTGACAGAGTGGAAGTCTGTCTGCCCATTGGTGGGTCGGTGAGTGTCTGGGTACAGCTACAGGGCAAATCACCAGTAAGATGGCTATGAGGGCTGAAAAATCCAACAGCTTATGAGGAGGTTATGGCTACTCTTGCTACAAGTAGATGCAGAGCCACACCATCTTCTCAATAGCATTTGCAACCCGAGAATAACCAATGTCTTTCCAGTGAACTTCATTGCTTTCTTGATCTCTGGTCATCCTGCCAAAAAGTCCCACCCCTCAAACATTTAGGGAGGCCTCCAAAGTTTCCCATCCAGGCCAAATATAGGCCATTTCTAATCCCCTGATTTGCATTATTAAAAAAATTACGTTGCCGTGGGATGAAGGGGACTAGGAAAATCCTAACCACCACCCACCACATGCCATGCTTCTAGCAGTCAGGGATTTCTTTCCTTATATTTAAGGGGTCCTTGGGCATACAGGATTTCTGGCAGGATCAACAGGTATATTTCTGTAATTGCAGAAAATGTTTATAGCCTGAAAGGAAAAACTAAAGCAACCACCACATCTTACGTTTGGTAAGTGTGTTGCAATGCTAATGCATATTTCAGACATCCACAAGAGCGTCTGCTTGGCTATTGACAGAGAGCTGGTTTCTGACAATGGACGGTGCCTTCTAAACAGACCAAACTGATTTTTGACATTGGTGTGGCTGCCCTGTATTGTTTCCCCATTATTCGTATCACAATGGGATGGTGTTATGGGGAAGCCTTGTGTAAACAATCAGACCTAGGTTGGTCAAGACTTAAATCAACCTTGACTACTGATGGCAATTCCTGATGCTTTGCTGCCACCTAGAGGTGGCAAAGCGAATTGTATTTCACTTTTTTCACAACTTTTAACCCTTTCGCTGCCAAGGACGTACTGCATACGGAGCTACAAAAGTGCTTCCAGCTGGCCAGCTCAGTATGCCGTACGGACCTGGTGTGTAATGACAGTCCAGCGTCCCCTGGTTATCGGTTTAATATTAATTTGAGAAACATTTGCGCAATTACCGCACGGCCTACAAATTTAGTATGTGTAATGACAGTCCAGCGTCCCCTGGTTATCGGTTTAATATTAATTTGAGAAACATTTGCGCAATTACCGCACGGCCTACAAATTTAGTATGTGTAATGACAGTCCAGCGTCCCCTGGTTATCGGTTTAATATTAATTTGAGAAACATTTGCGCAATTACCGCACGGCCTACAAATTTAGTATGTGTAATGACAGTCCAGCGTCCCCTGGTTATCGGTTTAATATTAATTTGAGAAACATTTGCGCAATTACCGCACGGCCTACAAATTTAGTATGTGTAATGACAGTCCAGCGTCCCCTGGTTATCGGTTTAATATTAATTTGAGAAACATTTGCGCAATTACCGCACGGCCTACAAATTTAGTATGTGTAATGACAGTCCAGCGTCCCCTGGTTATCGGTTTAATATTAATTTGAGAAACATTTGCGCAATTACCGCACGGCCTACAAATTTAGTATGTGTAATGACAGTCCAGCGTCCCCTGGTTATCGGTTTAATATTAATTTGAGAAACATTTGCGCAATTACCGCACGGCCTACAAATTTAGTATGTGTAATGACAGTCCAGCGTCCCCTGGTTATCGGTTTAATATTAATTTGAGAAACATTTGCGCAATTACCGCACGGCCTACAAATTTAGTATGTGTAATGACAGTCCAGCGTCCCCTGGTTATCGGTTTAATATTAATTTGAGAAACATTTGCGCAATTACCGCACGGCCTACAAATTTAGTATGTGTAATGACAGTCCAGCGTCCCCTGGTTATCGGTTTAATATTAATTTGAGAAACATTTGCGCAATTACCGCACGGCCTACAAATTTAGTATGTGTAATGACAGTCCAGCGTCCCCTGGTTATCGGTTTAATATTAATTTGAGAAACATTTGCGCAATTACCGCACGGCCTACAAATTTAGTATGTGTAATGACAGTCCAGCGTCCCCTGGTTATCGGTTTAATATTAATTTGAGAAACATTTGCGCAATTACCGCACGGCCTACAAATTTAGTATGTGTAATGACAGTCCAGCGTCCCCTGGTTATCGGTTTAATATTAATTTGAGAAACATTTGCGCAATTACCGCACGGCCTACAAATTTAGTATGTGTAATGACAGTCCAGCGTCCCCTGGTTATCGGTTTAATATTAATTTGAGAAACATTTGCGCAATTACCGCACGGCCTACAAATTTAGTATGTGTAATGACAGTCCAGCGTCCCCTGGTTATCGGTTTAATATTAATTTGAGAAACATTTGCGCAATTACCGCACGGCCTACAAATTTAGTATGTGTAATGACAGTCCAGCGTCCCCTGGTTATCGGTTTAATATTAATTTGAGAAACATTTGCGCAATTATCGCAGGGCCTACAAATTTAGTATCACCATCTTTTTATTCTACCGGGCCTGCGCTTTCAGAAAATATATGGTTTGGGGGGTCTTTTACAAACGCTAGCAACGCAGCAGTTGAAAATCAAATCAATAGGAAAAAATTGCAGAAAATTCAAAAATGGCTTGGCCAGCTGATTTGAAAAATGTTCCGGAGGGCTTGGCAGCGAAAGGGTTAAGGGGCAACATCCACAAGTGGGAGGCCATTTTTCCTGAATAAAAGCCAGCAGCCCAAAGGTTCATGAGGATTTTCGAAGGGTTTCACGAGAGGACTGGACTCTAAAACAAAGGACTTAGAAGAGACTCCAACGTGAAGCCATTTTCCTGCGAACGCCTAAGTGCCAAGAAGTCCTGTTCATTACGCAATTTACGGAATCTGCAGCTTAAAGCTAAGAACTATTTTAGTGTTTTTGTCTTTTAGAAACTATTACATGTACTAGAAGGATAGTGTAGTGGGTGCATGTGATTGTTTGTAGCAGCCTGTATGTATGTTTTTGTTTATGTTTGTTTTTCCTGTAACAAAGTTTGTACACGCAGCATTTTCACCAAGTAAAGTACTTTAAATGCTACTGGGTCAGTTTCCTTGAGCTGTACAGCAAGAACAGACAACAAAAATAGAAATTAAAGTTTTGCCAAGCTTTACATTTGGGCTCGTCCTTAGGGATAAGCTTTGTGTCTCTGGGATTTGTAGTCCAGAGCAAAACAGTAAGCGGCAATATTTTTGGTTTAGATGCACTTGAAGATATTTTAACAGCTGATCATTTTAAAACATAAAAAAAAAAGCTTTACCATTCTATGGCTTGTCATCTGCTTTTTTTTTTTCCGTTCCCGAACAATTACAATCTTGCTGTCAGTCAATGCACTGTATTTATTACCACAGCGCTCCTTCACTATCAATGATATCTTAACATATGCATTATTTATGCAAAAACAGCGGAATGGTTTGACATTTGTCCCGAATGTATCTGCTACTTAATTACAAGCCTGCCCTGCGTGTGCTGAAAAATGCAAATTCCTAGCGCTGGAGCCTCTATGTAATATCATTCGGCACAGTTTGAAGTTTGTCTGGGATCGCACAGTAGGGCCACCCCACATTTGGGGAAAATCATTTAGTAGAATTATAGTCTTCGAGAGGCGAGCTACTTAAGAGCAAATCAGGTCAAAAAGGCATTAGAGATCATGATGGGAATCCGGGGATAATTCATCAGTTCTGAAACGTGACACTACACTGCCAAATGCTAACGGTTAAATCAAACATTTACATAAAAGTTCCCTTTCAGAAAGCAAATTGCTTGGTGGGAATCATTTGTATTGTGTGATGTACGGTCTGGCTGGGTGACACGTGGAGAGGCTGAACAGCCAACGCTGCGGTGTAAGCTCATAATGGCAGCAGTACTGACCTGATGAATGGCCCCTCTGGACGCTGTAGCTGTCCAGTAGGGCTTGTGTAGGATTTAAAGGGAAACTACTTTGTATCTTTAGTATAAAGTGATGTTACCGTCTACTTACCTACTGGTTCAATATAGCTCAGCAGACTTTCCCTCTTGGGGCTAACTTTACACCAGGCAGTACAGCCGGCCAGGGCCGGTGCTAAACTATTTTGTGCACTAGGCAAGACCAGCTATGTGCACCACCCAGCCCCCCTTGCAACCCCTCATCCCCCCCACGCGGTCCATTCTCCTGCAGGGAGCAATAGCCAGAGTGCTACTGGCTATTTTAATTTGAAATAGTCAATAGTAGGCTGGCTACTGAAACCCCACCTACTGAGCAGAGGAGCCGACCTGAGAGAGAAAGTTGTCTCAGCTCCGCTCCTCTGCCTAGTGGGCGGATGCAATAGCAAGCCTGCTATTGGCTTTTGCAATTTGAAATAGATGGGGGGGGCGCCATGGGGGTGAGTGGTCAAGGCTGTGCCCCATGCAGCAGTGCACCCTAGGCAGCCATAGGTTTGCCTAGTGGCAGCACCGGCCCTGCAGCCGGCATCTATGCTGAATAACTGGCAAGCAAAAATAATTACAATTACAGAGCTTTGTTTAGTAATTCCTTATGGTAGCAGACCCGAAGGCTACACCAAGGGGCTGTTCATAGAAACTTCTGGCTAGATTTCATTCTTTTCACACCGGTCAGCCAGACGTCTTAGCAATAACAAAGAGAAAAGCTGAGAGTTTTTGCACTTTTTTAAATTTTGACAAATTCAGGGACACTTTATCTAAATTTTGCCATTTGGCCAAATAAATTGGAGTCAATGGGGAAGTCAAAAATACGGTGTTTTTTTTGGGTGGTTTGTAAGGGTGAAAGGGGATTTAAATGGCTCCTAGGAGTTAAAGAAGCTCAAATGTTGGATTTCCCCTCACTTTTTGTGCCAGTGACAATGGTAATCAAGATATCTTCCCAGCAGAAGACATAGACAAGTTTTAACACTTCCTCACTCTATTCAAGACTAAAAAATATATTATACATACACTTATAGAGTATTTCAAATGCTTACGTGCATTGTCTTTCCTTTCCATAACTGATTTTTTATTGACTTGCAATGTGACTTTGAACTTGCTAGGGGATTAACACCCCAGAAAGTATCAGTTCCCTAGCACAGCCCCTTCCCTCTTTGCATGTCATTTTCTTCTCCTTTTCTTGGAGTGTCTCATTACTCTCAGTGTTGGTCCAGCTCCTACACTCCTCCCCTGGCCTTCCTACATAACCTTTTATGTAGCAGAAGGAGCAAAGAGGAATACTGTGGAGCAGGTGCGTAACTAGAAATCACAGGGCCCCATAGCAACATTTTATATGGGGCCCCCATTGATCTCTAGTTATACCCCTTGCAGAGCCAAATTGAGATCCCACACAGCCCACCTGAGGGTGACCCTGCAGAGTCCACCATAGACTCTCTAAGGTGGGCTCTGCAGGGTCACCCTCGGGTGGGCTGGTCACACTCCTTACCTGTCCGCCTCCTCTTCCTCCACCGTTGGTGATGAGTCCGGCCTCCTCCACCCGTCGCTGGGCCCACCCCCTCCCATGTCACCGGGCCCCGCCTCCTCCTCTGATGCCAACCCCGGGCCCCGCCTCCTCCTCCACTGCCGGGTCCAACCTGCTCCACCGCCGTTGCTGGCTCTCACTGACTCAGCAGCAGCTGTGGAGAGGAACGCGCCGCTGCACAGATCACTGTCAGTGATCTGAACAGCGGCACATACCTCTTCACAGCCGCCGGTGACAGCCAGCAGCGTGAGATGCCATAGCTACCCAGGCGGCCTGCAGGGCATCAGGAATGTCCTGGCCGGGCCCCCCTGTGCCCGGGCCCCATAGCAGCCGCCTGCTAGAGCTGGCACTTGAATGCCAGCTCTGAGTCTGCTGACATCACCTCCAAGATGGTGGCACCCAGCAGCAGTCTCAGGGTTTTTGGATGTCTACACCAACCTTTCTCAACCAGGGTACTGTGGCACCTCAGGCTGCCTTCTGGCTTTCTCAGGGGTGCCTCAAAATTGTCACACAGACATCAGGCCTCTGATGTGAAAGAGGGAGACTCTGATGTAAAGGGGGACTTCTGATTTGAAGATGGTTTCCTAGTGTGAGAGGGGGGGCTCTGATGTAAAAGGAGGGGCTCTTATGTGAAAGGTGGCACTCTGATTGTGTTCTCACGTGGGTTGCCCCCCTTAAAATTCATAACAGACCCCTTATCTGGGATGACAGTCTGTTATGGATTTTGGAGGGATCCCATGTCATTTTTTAAGTTTTAGACTGGGGCGCCTCAAGATTTTGATTGCTTTTAAATGATGCTGCGGCTGAAAAAAGGTTGAGAAACACTGGTCTATACAAGGACAGGTGAATAATGTATAATCTTATGGGACAATTGTTGTGAAAATATATGGACTGGCAATGGGGTCTTTTTAGGGTACATGGGCTCTATGGGGTAATAGTGAATGTGTATAAAGAAGCATAGTGTGAAGACATCTCAGAACTTCAGAGTAATTGACATCAGATTCTTCTGCAAGCTTAACCTTAGCAGAACTGCCATATATAAAGATTTGGAAATTACATGACCCACAATGCTTTCTTACTATGTTCTTTCCATAGAGTCATCCTTACATTTTATGTCCTTCCTTTCCCTATTGGAAGGCTCCCTTGTGCCCTTTACCACTGGGGTTTTCCTTGCTGCAGCACCTTCTGACTTGTCACCTTCAATTGGTATATGTTGTGGTAGATCTGGTCATCGTTGGCACACACCTCACACCTCAGACCAAGAGAAGCCTATTCCAAATTTGCCTGGTGGCTCTGAGTTTTGTGTCTTTATTATTACATGACCAGAAACAGGAAGTTGCAGATAGTGGCTAAGTGGGTGGAGTTTTGTTTGTCTAATAGGCGGGGCTTGATATCACCCATCCAATATACCATAAAATATAAACCCTTTTGGACTTCGGTCACTTCTATTATTCACAAAGTATGTGGCATACGACTACCCTTAGACCCATGGACCTGACTATTTCATCTTACCTCCGACTTGCCTAGTAAATATGTGAAATCTTTGGTTTCCTTTATGCTTAACACTGCTAAGTCACTAATACCTAGATATTGGAGGACAATTCGAATACCCTCAATATCCAACTGGTTTATAAAATTAGACTCTACTAGACTTCTAGAGGAATTGTTGTATTCTAATCGGATTACACCTCTTTCTATAAAACCTAGGCATGCTGGATGAACTTTAAAGCCTCAGATTCATACTGTGTTAATTTATCGATCCAATGAATTTTCATTTACTTTTAAATTGTATCATAATAAGCCACACATCTTATAGTTTCCAGACATCCATGTACTTTATGATTTGAATAAGTTCATATACCATTACCAGAGTTTGTCTTTGTAATTTGTCATTCCCCTGTCTAATGGTCTTCCTTCCCTTTTGTTCCAATCCTTAATATTTGTCTTATATGATTGGACATGAGTGTTCTTATGTCATACATGCCCTTTTTCAATAATTGTTCAATAATCTTTGAATATCTTTATGTGATTTATGTTTATTCATTTAAATTAATAAAACAAATAAATAAAAACTATAGAAGGCCCATTTCCACTTTACGCACTAAAAGATATTACCTGCACCAACACAAAACTCAATGGGCTTGCACCACACAACATCAACATCCAAAATAGCCCATGGGTTATTGAACCTTGCAGTTCTAAAATTCCATCACCTCACGCTCCATCTTCCATTGCCTTATGTTAGGATGGCAGAATTGGTCAATGCAAATCATTTGGTTCGCGGTTCGTTGCCGCTCCCACTATCAGCCTGATTTCTGATGTGGGATTATGGAAGATTTTAGATAATTATGGTGGAAACATTTTTTTTTTTAAATAAATGCATACCAGGACAAAAGGGTGGGATTTTACATCCGCCTGGAGATCTATATTAAACAGGAGGTGAGTCTCTGGAAAGAAATTATTTCATGAGGCAGCAATTGCTAGTTGTAGACTTTAATGTTTGTCAAAAAGGGCATTAAAATGTCAATGGTTTGGCTTCTGTCTCCACCTAATCTAACTCATTACAGTATTGCTATTTCACAAATAGCTATACTCTTAAAAATTCCAAAGAGACGGAGAAAATGTTGTTGTTAAAACCAATTACCAACTCATTATTGCTTGATATATTCCTCACATTGCAATTTAATTTGCATTTTTTTTCCCGAACACCATCCTTGTTTAGCTTTGATCTGAAAAATGACTCTTCTTCTTCTAGTACCTTGTAGATATATCACTTCTCTAGAGGACGTCTTTGAGGATATTTATATTTATTTATAATTTTAGTGCCTATGAACTTTGCAGATGAATGTCTCCGCAATGCCTATAGGTTCAGAGGTGAACGAGGGTTTATTCAGGATATGTTAATACTTTAGTGTACATACTTTGGCCACAGGTTTAATTTTAAGATAAGATCAAGGATGATGTGCACAGATTAGCATGACCTTGATCATTAAAACTCCAAATGACCTGCCCTCTAACATGCTTGATGTTCATGTGGTAAGTGCAAATGTGATCCAGAACACCTCACCTGATGCTCTGTTTGCTACACTTACAGGGTTATTCATTAAAGAGTGAAGAGTTTGGAGAAGGCAGGAGAAGTGAACAATCCAGGACAACATAGCTGAACTGCAAAGTGAGCTGAATAGGAGATTTTGTCCAAATCAGCTATTTTGGCCTAGATTGTTCACTTCTCCTGCCTTCTCCAAACCCTTCACCCTCTAGTGAATAACCCTGTAAATAACCATAAGCTGCATTACTACAGCACCTCCATATAATAAGAATACAGTTAAATATGGCCCCCTTCCTTTGCCTTTATAAATGTGAATTCCTCACCTTTCAGGTCTTCTTCTTCATCTACTTATTGCATGTAACTTGCCATCATCCTCATAAACCAAAACCTACTAAAAGCTACAATCCTAGCAGGCCTTGCTCTACAGTTTAGTGCTTGTAACCCACGACACCCCCTTTGATGTAGTTTTTAGTTGGTTTTGGTTCATACTCATGCACAAACCAGATTCCCAAGATAGAGTCATCCTTACATTTTATGCCCTTCCTCTTGGGAGGCTACCTTGCTGGGGTTTTCCTTGTTGCAGCACCCTTCAATTTAGAAATGACATGAGCCAGCATGCTTCACTGATTACTAAGATCTTTTCATAGAGTCATCCTTGCATTTTATGCCTTTCCTTACCCTATAGGCAGGCAGGGTTTTCCTTGCAGCAGCACATTCTCACTTGTCACCCTCAATTGTCATAGGTTGTGGTAGGTCTGTCCAATGTTAGCACACAGCTGACATCTATGACTAAGGGAAACCTATTCCAGGCATCCCTGGCAGCTCACAGTTTTGTGATTTTATCATCACATGACCAGAAACAAGAAGTGGGGATAAGCTTTCCTCACTCTCCTGTACTTGTGCTGGTCATACATTGGCATTTGGTGCTGGAACCAGCATTCCAGCACTGGGCGGCTGGAAATAGGGTAGGTCCGTGGGATTTATTAGGAGGTATGGTTAATATGGTGCTAGATAGAAGAGCTCATCAGTCTGCTGCTTCTCCTTTCACTGTACGGTCACAGGCTGGGGGAGGGACAAGACATGTAAGTGTTGCTAAACTGCAGCAGAAAAAAGTCAGGTCTCCTTCTCTGCCAGATAGGACTGAGCTGTGTGTGGCAAAGCTGTGTAAACCAACAGAAATAAAAATCCTTTGGCAAGCAAGACAGCTCCCTTATATATATTTCATTGGTGTATTTAGCTGTCTGCCTCTCGTTCGCCTTTAAAATTGCCATTTGTAATAGCATAATCTCTTATGTAGTTCTCTCTATATTGCGCAGTCGTACTATGATGTGCAAAAGAGCACCGCTAGGTTATATTTTAATGGACATGTCTCTTCACAATTCAGTGATCTTTGTGGAAGCCGTAAGTCTAACTTGTTGGCGTTTTTATTGCGTCCCTAATGGCATTGTTCAAAAATGGCATCTCCGATTAATTTGTATGACATCATCCACTGCCATGAGACAAAATTTATGGGGCAGCAACTAGGCAAGTGCAGCTGAGTTATAAGTCTCAATTATCCTTCGTAGAGGCCGTTAATTATGCTCCAGTAACACCCACTTCTGAGTAGCAATCGACCAGACTGCCTCCTTCTCCCTTTGTCCCCATCACAAATGATATGGTCTTATCGTTTAAAAAGTAGCTTACGCAACACTTTTTGTGGCAGGATTAAGTTAGAGTTTAAAGGAGAACGACAAGCAGCCCTCAATGTGCTTGTCATATACACTGAGTGGCCAGATTATTATAATCACCTGACGTTTGTAGGAAAATTAGCTATAATTAGCTATAATTTTGCGCTGAAGTTGCTAGAGGGCCAGACCTTTATAAATAGGGAAGCAGGTTGTTTACCACGACAGTAGAGGTGATTTTTTTTCTGAAGATATGGGTAAACAACGCGATTTAACAGCCTTTGAACGTGGGATGATTGTTGGCGCTCGGAGCCATGGAGCGAGTATCAGCAAAACAGCAGAATTCGTTAAATGTTCAAGAGGGGCTTATTGTTAAAGTGTTTAAAGACTGGACTGTCAGCCGAAAATCTGGGTCTGAACGTGCGAATTGTGGCCGTCAGCGACTAGTCAATGTTAGGGCAGAACGGAGAGTGGCAAGACTGGTACAAGACAACAGAAGGGCAACAGTGCAGTGTCAGATTCCTCGCATCACCTTTCATCATCTCGTGGAGTCACGAGGCGGCCCAACGAAGTCATCTCGTGGAGTCATCTCGTGGCCCAACGAAGTACTGATGGGGTGGTCATAATAATCTGGCCACTCAGTGTAATAACATGCTATGTTATTGCAGCCCATTTATTTGAATGAGGTACCAGCAAACCAGAACGTACAAAAAAAAACTTACCTGCACCATTATGTCCAATGCAGCACACCACAATGAAGGTGCACTCTGCTGCCAATCTCGCTCAACTTTCTGCAGGTAAGACAAGCTTGCCCCACCTCTCAAGCCACCCGATTGATCTGTGAGGCTGCCCATCACAATAAAGAATGAATAGGAACATTGACGTAACTACAGATCACAGCGCCCCATAGCAAAAATATGATGGGGGCCCCCCTGATGACCTCTCTCTGAGCTGTGAGTAACCATGCCAAGATACCAAAGGCTCTATACTGTGGACTTTACATGGGATTAGAGTTGTCATAAACTGCAACCACTCCAACCCTCAATGATATAGTACTGTGTTATCTTTATGTGTTCTATGCTTTTAATTTGCCTAAACAACTGAATGGGGCCCCCTTCTACGCCCTGGACCCCATAGCTGCCGCCTGGGCTGTTATGGCTATAGTTATGCCACTGAATAGGAAGGCAAGGGCAGCACCAAGGTCAGTTTTTACAGGAATAATTGAGAATTTCACATAACTACAGCTGCCTATACCTCTGGTTCTATTGATCATTATGACATGAATTTTTTTTATAACATTTACTCCGTTTAGTATGGACAGGCTTTTGACAGGTTTTAAATAGTGATAGGTTAATTTCCATGGAGCTAGTCATTTTCACATATATACCTAAAGGGAAAAAAAAATGAAAGGCAATTGTTTCCTTTTAATTAGACAAGCTGGTGTGTATAGGAGCCTTCTCCTACCCAGTAATTGGAATGGTTTTGTACCCAATATTATAGAAAAGACAGTAATTAGACGCTATGCAATATATTCCTTTATTTCCGTTAATATGTGCAATTTAGGTGAAGTGATTTGAATCTGGTAATTATAACTTAATTGTTCCCTAATTAGTGGAAAACAGGCTATGTAGGTGGGCAGATGTTTGCAGAAATTCAAACGGCCACTTGGAATCAAATGGATGTGGAAGGATTTGAGCATTCCATAGGAGGGGGAAGGTGGAGGAGGGATGCGCTAGCATCTCAAGTCATTAGACGATGTTGGAAATGAGTAAAAACAAAATGTGTCAGAAAGATAAGATTAACGTGCAAGTGTAGGCAGATCTAAAAGACCCCGGGTAATACACTTACAGGGTTATTCATAAAAGGGTGACGAGTTTGGAGAAGGCAGGAGAAGGGAACAATCTAGAACAACATACCGGTATGTTACCGGTATAACATACCAATTCAGCTCACTTTCCAGTTCAGCTATGTTGTCCTAGATTGCTCACTTCTTCTGCCTTCTCCAAACTCTTCACCCTTGTACTGAATAATCCTGTTAGATATTCATTAAAGGGCAACAAAAGCGGAACCTTTTTTTTATTTTTGATGCTTTACATGCTGACCTTCATGTGTGGTGAAACTACAAATACCATCATGCTTCTGCCTCTGGGAGTCATGGGAGGGCCAGAGTTTGCCTACCCCTGATCTATATATTATTATATATACTTATAACTGTCTTCAGGGGTGTCCCTAGACTATTCACCACCAGCACCTGGTGGAGGGGTGTGCTTGGTACACGGTAACAGGGGGGGCGGACACCGGCCACTGCGTCCCGCTCAGCTCCTGCCATCTAGTGACGTCACTGGTTGCCAAGAGCTGGGTGGGACACCGGCCAGAGCGTCCCGCCTAGCATCTGGCAACCAGTGATGCCATTGGTTGCCACAAAATGAGCAGGACTTCAGCCAGTGTCCCACTCATCACTGGTGACATCACTGTTTGCCAGGAGCTGAGCCAGATGCTGCCCAGATTTTCCCAAGTTGCTAAGAGCTGGGCAGAGAGATGTGTATGGCCCTGAAACATCTTCTCACCTGGCTCTTAGCATCCTGGGAGGCACATTGCAGAACACCTCTCCCTATGTTAGTCCCCATTTACTCCTTTAGGTGCTGGGCAGGCCACCAGCCACAGCATCCCGCCTAGCTTCTGGCAACCAGTGATGTCATTGGTACATGGTAACTGGGGGGAGAACACCGGCTACAGCGTCCTGCTGAGCTCCTGCCAACTAGTGACATCACTGGTTGCCAAGAGTTGGGTGGGACACCAGCCAGAGCATCCCACCCAGCTACTGGCAACCAGTGATGTCATTGGTTGCCACATAATGAGCAGGACTTCAGCCAGAGTGTCCCACTCATCACTGGTGACATCACTGTTTGCCAGGAGCTGAGCCAGATGCTGCCCAGATTTTCCCAAGTTGCTAAGAGCTGGGCAGAGAGATGTGTATGGCCCTGAAACATCTTCTCACCTGGCTCTTAGCATCCTGGGAGGCACATTGCAGAACACCTCTCCCTATGTTAGTCCCCATTTACCCCTTTACGTGAATGTGCATCACGCTTGCCTGCGTTTGTGTGCATTACTGTGTGTATTTTCCCATGTTTGCCACACAACTCCCACTGATTTCAATGGGGAGCTGCATGCAAGGCAAACACAGGAAAGTAGCTCATGCAGCAGATTCTGCTACAGGCGTACCGCATCTTTTCACCATGCGTTTGTGATTTGTTTAGTGCGCATCAATTTGTGGGGGAAAACCCACATTTTCCCAGCCGTGGTTGGTGTATGCAACGGCACCACAATCGTGTTGCACATTTTTGTCATGTTTCGTCAATACACGTGTTTGGTGCACATTCCCAGGTGGCAAACGTGTGAAAAGGGACTCTTGGGCGTGAGGAGAGGGGAAGGTTGTCTGTAGTCCTAACACACTCACTTCCTGTTTTAGAATGACAATGCTGCTCCTCCATAGATACAGTGCAGTGAGTGAGCGTTATCAACCTAGGACAGGAAGTGTGTTACTGGCCGGATCACCAGGAGAAATTAAAGGGCTAAAAGGGTTAAAAAAGAAAACTAATGCAGCAAACACATCCAAGGACTGGTGAGCTGCAATATATGATTATTTGTTTTTTGTTCTTGGGTTCACATATGATTAAAATAAAAGACATTTGAAATAGATGCTTACTGAAAATAGTTTCCCTTTTATACACTTGAAGAGGTTTTCCAACACGACTCACATAATTATATTATTAGACTGTATCAGTGGCAGTACATATCTTACAGAACATTGTGCTGTTTTCTTATCCGGTTGAGCAAATAAATAAATTATGTTCACCTCTGCCTATAATATATCTTTTTATAACAGCTATATTTGTTTTTCTTTTTTAAAATACTGTAATTACTGCAAATTATAGTGTTTTAAGTAATTCTGGAGTTGCCCAGCAAAACCACCATCTGCACAATAGGTAAAAATGCTGGTTAACCTTCATCTCAAGTAGATTATTATACTTTTTCAAGGTGAAAGGGATGAAGAAAATGATGGAGCAGACCCTCTGTTGTTAGATTAATGATTGACATCATCCCCCATGCTACCAATGTTACCTGTATCATCTTAAAATATATTTTCATAAAAGATTTTTGTTTTTGATTTAGCAGACAGCAGCTTGGAAAAGAAAATGGAATATTCAGATGCTTGCTTTTTTTTTTTATAGTGGGGGATTTTAATCTATTGGGATATTTCCCTTTCACCTCCTGTCTTCTGTAGACACAAAGTAAAAGAGTTAGAATCTCTCCAAAATTAGGGACATTAGCTATCATTTGAACAAGTGCCCCCACTGGAAAATTTCCCCTCTATACCTTGATTGGAGACAACTCAACATGTTGAAATATCCTCAAAAGGGTTCTAAACCCTCCAGTTTTTTGCCTATATCTACTGCTACCAAGCAGTAGATATAGGCAAACAGTAGATGCTACCAAGCAGTAGATATAGGCAAACAGTAGATGCTACCAAGCAGTAGATATAGGCAAACAGTAGATGCTACCAAGCAGTAGATATAGGCAAACAGTAGATGCTACCAAGCAGTAGATATAGGCAAACAGTAGATGCTACCAAGCAGTAGATATAGGCTTTTCACCTCCTGTCTTCTGTAGACACAAAGTAAAAGAGTTAGAATCTCTCCAAAATTAGGGACATTAGCTATCATTTGAACAAGTGCCCCCACTGGAAAATTTCCCCTCTATACCTTGATTGGAGACAACTCAACATGTTGAAATATCCTCAAAAGGGTTCTAAACCCTCCAGTTTTTTGCCTATATCTACTGCTACCAAGCAGTAGATATAGGCAAACAGTAGATGCTACCAAGCAGTAGATATAGGCAAACAGTAGATGCTACCAAGCAGTAGATATAGGCTAACAGTTTTTTAAAAAAACGCCAAAACAGCGGTTTAAACTTACCTTTTTTTCTTTGCGCGCTCCGCGCCCGAGAAAACGAAACTGTTCGGGCGGGCGCATGCGCAGTTCAGATTCTCAGTCTGGAGACGAGCAGAGACGCAAGGTAAGTGTATGGACGCATGCACCCGTATGCAGACACCGCTGGATCGGAGGGACAGAGCAGTCAGCACAGGATCGGAGAGCCGCCGCACCGCTGGAGAGACAGATGAAAACATCAGGAAAGAAGAAGAAGATCGGAATAAGAGACATAATTTAAGGTAAGTGCTAACATTAACATGGGGGGGAGGGAAAACAAAAATTGACTTTAATCCTTAATATCCTTTCGTTTGTTTTGTCAAAGGAAACACATTTTTATGTTGTTTCGGATTCGGAGGCAACGAGCCCCGGAATCTGAAACCATACACTGAAACCGCAGACGAGTGGCGGCCATATCACCATTTTAGAGTAGATCTTGGTATACACCAAGATGGCGACGCCCGCATTTTTGAGCTCCGCCATCTTGGTGTATACCAAGAACTACTTGTTCAGCGCGTGACGTCACCGTCATGTGACAACATATGCTCTGCTTCCAAGATGGCGGCAGGCATGCGCAGAACACGCTGGAAAAGTTCTGAAAACGTATTTATGTTTGCCCGAATATTGTTTTAGTATATTCGAGCATATATTAAACTTGTTATTTTGGATTCGGACGATCCCCCGGAATCAACTGATATTCGTTGATTTGCAGGTTCATCCGAATCCAAATGCACATGTCTCATATAGAATTTATATCCCCAGTGCGGACAGAGGCTGTGTTAAAAATCATATTAACATTGGACTTTTTTCAGAAAAGCGTAAAGCGGTCCTTTACCCCCTTTCACTACATATCAATCATATCAATCATATCAATCATATCAACATGAAGCTCCGAATGCTGGTATAAAATCACTTTACATTAATTAGTTAAACAAACATATTTTGCTTGTACTTACAATTACTGTTTTCCACTTCCTGGTCCTCTTGGGCATTAGTAATGCAGCCTGTGCCCATGCGATGCATCCTGGGAAGGTTACATCAGCAGCACATTGCTGGGAAATCTCATCTGTAAGGTCATGAGATCTCAGAGAAAGGCATTTTCATCCCATGAGATGATGTGCACGGTCGCATGTGCCAGAGTTCCAGGAAGTTAAGGGAGATAGAGTAATCTGCCCTTAGTAAAAATGGCCACTGTGAGAAGAATGGGGAGTAAAATAAAAATAAGGTATACAAAGAATACAAAGCCGGCAATTATCTAGAAGTATATTTTTGTAGATTATCATTACTAAACTTTTCTAAAGGCGTCTTTGTTGGCATTTCAAATATATGGGTGAAGTTCCTCTTCAAAATACCACAATATATAGAGGAAAGACCGAAAAAAAACTATATTCTTTTGCAAAAAAAATCATTTTTGTAGCAGCCAAAATGCCCAAAACAACTAAAAAGGAGCCAAAACTAAAAAATAAACTTGCATATATACATATAATTTATTGTATCAAAGATATCTCTAATGTCTTTGTCATAAGGAAATGCCTACCAAGTGATAAAGAATAGCTGAGAACAGTATAAAATTCTTCTGTTCACATTGAGGACTTGAATCATTCACAATTATCCTGCAAAGAAGGCATTTTATGAAATAATTCCAATGCCGGACATGTCCAAACATGGACCGATCTTCAGTCGGTTTCCCTGCAATATCAATTGAAGTTCAAATCACTGGAAGCCAAGAATAAGCATAAGTCAAGTCGAGGGACATAATATTGTCAGATCCTCAATTCCATATATCAAATGCGAGGTGATGTCCGGGTTAGGTATTAGAATTAGATTTTCCTAGTACATCTATCCCTCCTCAGGATGGCAGCCATAACTTGATAGTACGAATATTCGGCATATAATTGACTCCCGTGTGTAATCAAACTGTGTATAAGCTGATTTTCGAGCAGTACAGAGCATGTGACCATATAAAGTTCACGGAATGTGAATCACAGAGACTTAAGGAGCATAATATTGATAAACGATCCTTTTTTGCGGCTCAAAAAAGGGAAGGCACAGAAGTCAGATTTGTGCATAAGCATTCCTATTGAATCACAGTTCATCACATTTAGGAGCTGAGAGCACCCAAGATACCAAATATTCAACCACCAGGTAAAGACCTTTGAGGGGCTTGAAGGACAAACATGAATATATTATCATCTGACTTCATTTGTAAAGGTGTCAGATATTGCATGTCCTAGGGTTAGAGTCCAAGTATATGTCCTCAAAATGTAGATGTATGTCGCCTAATGAAGCACAAGTCACCACTCACATAATTCACTGGTGGGGTAATAGCTCCTCCTCATTCTAATAGACTTGAAGGGCATCCATGTAGAGGGGCTCCTTGGGTGGTAAAAACCACCACGTCTATGACCTGTGTCATGACCAAGTGACTTTCTCAAACAAGAAGCGATGGCAACAAATCTGGCCATTAAATGGACTATCAAAGTTCCCTAAAGTCCAGTAATATTGACCTTGCTGGGTTCTAACTCCTCACCACTTTATCCAAAACTTTAAAAGAAAAATTCCCAACTAAATTTTTTTGGGGTTTTGGATAGAGTAGGGAAGGGTTGGAATTTCTGTCATGTTATAATCACTGTCTGTATATGTTGGGGGTTATAATCTATATATAATTATACATGAATACCGATTCTGGAAGTCCCATTAAGGAAGCCAGGCAGCTTGTAAAGACTCACTACCCGGATTCCCGATTAGCAAGGAAGCCGTCTCCATGCTTCCTCCAGGTGAGGAGGAAGCATGGAGCCAGCTTTCTGGCCAATCAGGAGGGGGGGGGGGCGGGTAATGACCCACCGCCTGGCTTTCAGATTGGCCAGCTTCTCGATTGGTCAGGAAGCCAGGCGGCGAGTCAATACACAGCGCCCAGCTTCCTGATTGTCCGGGAAACCAGATCCATGCTCCCTCATCACCAGGTGACGAGGGAGCATGAAGCCGGCTTTCTGGCCAATCAGGAAGCCAGGGGGGTGGGTAAGGACTCGCTGTTCAGCTTCCTGATTGGCCAGCTTCCCAACCAATCAGGAAGCCGGCCGGCAAGTCATTACACGCTACCTGGCTGCCTGATTGGCCGGGAAGCCGACTCCATGCTCCCTCGTCACCAAGCTTCCCGGCCAATCAGGAAGCCCAGGCAGCATTTAATGACTCGCTGCCCAGCTTCCTGAAACCAGGCTAGGCATTGGAGCAGTTGGGCAAGTACCGATACTAGTATTGGCATCGGTGCATCCCTAATATAGATAAAATATGAAGTGCATATAAAATATAATTAAACTTAAAAACAAGACTTGTTAAACAAAAAAAGGAAGAAAAAAATGTCAATTGAACCTATTAAAAAAAATAAATTCAACCAGCCCAAAAACTCGCCGGTTATCCCTTTAAGAGGTTTTCGTTATTTCATATTATTTACGCATATTTTTTCCCTATTGTAGCTCACCATTGGAGGAATCGACCGTCAGGGGGCCACAGATTCATAGATTTAGGCTTCCTGTTCTATTGCTGAGGAAAGCACAAATATGGCACATTATGGTGATTTTAACATTGAGTCTTTGCACAGCCCCTGCCTTCTATAGCGCTGCTCAGCCATTAGGAGGTTTAATTGTTAAACACATAAACATTATGGAACCTCTCTCTATAAATAAAACCATATTTCATTTATTCTTCCAATGCGGTTTTTATAGCTTTTATGCACGGTGTTTGAATTATGCATTAATAAGCCTACGGGACATTATAGTTTTATGCTTTGAAAGGGAGCTGTGTACGCCGTGCACAGACCAATAGTATTACAGGGCCTTTCACTCTCCCAGCGTGACAGCCGCAAAAATTCCGTTTTAATCGCGGGGCACAAGTTCAGGCGGTTACAAGAGTTTCAATTTTCCCTTGCCGTCACCCTGAGCTTTTCCAGATTTTTTATTTTTTTATCCGCTGCGAAAGCTTAACGTAAGGTGAGAAGCAAGCCGCACACTTGGATATGTACGGCGCTTAGTCTTGGAGGTCCTCGGCTGGGGTGACTGTCAAAAGTTTAACAGCTCGGACGAGGGGTGGAAATGTGTCACGAAATGTATTGATGTTATTTTCAAGCAATTACTGAGAAAAAAATAAAAATAAAGCTTAAAGGAACCTGTCATGGCTGGACGCATGCCAGAATTCCAACACTCGTTTTATATTTAAAGAATCTATTTATTCTTCAATTATTCTTATGCCGACAGCTTGTGTATTAAAGCTGAAGTCCAGGCAAACAGCTGAATACAACGATGATATACATATATGGGAGCTGCTTTGCCTGCCCAGGGATTTGTATTTCTGTCCCTCCGGTTCTGGGATTAACACGGCTCTGCCGCACAGCACAGCCCTCTATGGCAGGGCAAGAGGCCTCATTGTTCTCTGCTACAGTTCAGTAACAGTTCATACCTGGGCATTCCATGAATGCGTGCCAAATGAGGGGAAAACACGTGCTTTAACGCAGGGGCGTCCCGAGGCCGGGTGTCACCCGGAGCGGTTATCGGGTGACACCCCCGCCGTGACGTCATCACGCATTCACGGCTATCTTGGTTATAGCTGCCGGCAGCCGTCTTGGTGATGGACGCTGGCAGAGAGAGGAGGTGACGTTCACCCAGGGGGAAAAAGGTATGCCGCCGAGTCCCTTCCTCTCTCCTGCAACTGTCGGGTTCTCTGTCCATGACTGAGTGCCCGACTTTTCAGAGGGGGTGAAACCAAAATGAGTGTCACCCGGTTGCGGGCCGCACCCCCCTTGCGACACCACTACTTTAACGTGTGTTCAAGGAACGTGTCAAAAACGCGTAATGCACCAGTTAATGGCACTCCAAATGTGGCTGGGAAAATGCACCGTTTTCCCGCATGTTAAAACACTTTAGCTCAGCGCGGCTGATTTCAGCCGTGCATCGGCTTGCTTCGGCTGACTTTAGTTCAGCTGAACATACTCTGTTTTGTTCGACTGTTCGACTGACTTGTTCGACTGTTCGACAAAGGGGGCGAACGGCAGTGAGTGAATAGCCGCTGAGCAGCATTCGGCTCAGCTATTCTGCCCGATACCTCCGTGGTACCAAGCAGAATATATAATCAGTAAAAAAAAAAAAAAGTTAAAAAAATGTTTAACATTCTAAATAAATAATAAATTGAAAAAATAAATAAACATTTGTTTAAAAAAAAATTGGGTGGAGCTAGCAGATCAGGTGAGTATATCTTCTTTTTCTCTTTCGTTCATTGAAGGACACAGCGGAGATCTTGCTCTCTGTACCAATGGGTTATACCGCCACTTGCAGGAGTAGGACGCTAGGCATAAAAAAAAAAAGAAGCTCAGCTCTGGGGTCGGCTCCTGCTGGTAACCACACCCCCATCACCTTGCCCGTGCAGCGCGGGGTCAGCCCCACTGCAAGGGTTAATTTGGAAAAAAAAATCCTAAAATGAAGGAAACACAGATTTAATCCAACGGTTTCCTTATACAGCCGCTGCGTCCCGTTTTAGATTTTTGAAGAAATGTGCAAAATGTGCAAGGTTTTGACAGCTTTACGCGAATCATTTCAATATGGAAATCCGGAAATCCGCGAGTGCTTTTTAGAAGACTTTTGTCAAGTTGTTAGACACTAAATTAGAGCCGCCTCTATATTATACAGCTGACTATTACCTGTTAATAGCCCCAGGAATGCAGAATAATGACAAAGCCCCAGAGGGGGGTTTTTTTGCATAAGTGCCGGCTGCAGTGATATATGTTTTTGTCATTAGAACTTCTCACTTCTGTTTTAAAGATAGACCAGTGTAATACCTCGTTA
>NW_017306347.1:809729-838482 GCF_000935625.1 Nanorana parkeri | reverse complement strand
CAGAGAGATAGAAAAACAAAAATGCATTTTCTACTAGACATGTGCAGGGCAAAAAAAATTTGTTTCGGACAAAACAAATAAAAATGGAAAACAGTTTCATTCGTTTTGTCAATGGAAACAAATTTTAATGCTGTTTTTCGGACTTGGAGGCAACCAGCCTCCGAATCCCAGACCGCACAAAGAAACTGCAGAAGGAGCGGCGGCCATATCGGCCACCAGAACGTTCTGCGCATGCGTGTCGCCATTTTAGAGTCTATGTTGGTACACACCAAGATGGCGGCAGATGTGGGCGCAGCCATCTTGGTGTATACCAAGATATATTCCAAAAAGGCAGCGCACATGCGCAGAACACGCTGGCGGCTGATCTGGCAGCCGCTTGTTCTGCAAATAACATTACCCAACGCCGCACACGTGCAGTGTCATGTGATGTTATGCACCCCGCCTCCAAGATGCTGGCGGGCATACATTTTTATATGACCGAATATAGATTTAGGACAAACTGCCAAATCAACTTTCAGATTCGGACAAACTGCCAAATCAACTGAATTTTGTTGATTTACAGGTTCATCCAAATCCGAATGCACAATGTCTATTCCTACACTAAAGTATTTTTTGGGGTCCCGCCTACAATTCCTACCAGACCTATACCAAGGGTCTGGTATAATAGGGGGGGGGACCCCACACTGTTTTGTTTTTTTATTTTAACGTTTAGCAACACAAATGCATTTAGGATGACATTCGGAAAAAAATTCAGATCCAAAAATTTTCATTATGGGAAAATTTGGATACGTTCTCATTCATTATTTTTTCATTTGGAAATTTGGATGCATCCGAATATCCCAAAATTTTGTACGAATTTCAATCGCACATGTCTAGAGCTTGGAGCAGTGTCTACTTTACAACACACACAGGGACCATGGGGAACAAAAGTAGCCCCCCTCAGAGATGATTTGAGGATCTACAGCCAAGTGATACACAAATAAGATACATTTTTGTCAATAGTAAGGTACTTGAATAGATTTTTAAGATTTAAGAGTTTAGTGTCACTAGTGGTAGTTGATTTGGTCCCACAATGGTTGGAGAATATCAAGCCATTGTATCTAATGGGTAAAGGTCAACTACATGCTCCAGCCATTATGGCTATTGAATCAGACCTGACAAAATCTCTTATTATGATATCACCAGCAACTTCGCTGCTCAAAAAGCACATCACAATTAAGAACACATTTAAGCTATTGATTAAACATAATGCGGTGTACGTATATTGCCCTGAGAATGATGCCGGCAAAAAAGAATTTGCCGATCTTTATTGAAAGTGTAAACAGATAGAATATAGTGGTGTGGACTTAGAGGAGCCCTCCACTGAACCAGCACAGAGATTTCTTAGGAGGTATCTGTATGTGTCCGTATTAGAGATGCACCGATACCAGTTATTTGGTATCGAGTACAAGTATTTTTTTCCGGTCCTCGCCGATACCGAATACCAGAAGTCCCATTAAGGAAGCCAGGCGGCTTGTAATGACTCGCCGCCTGGCTTCCTGTTAAGCCGCGAAGCCGGGTGGCGTGTAAAGACCCCTTCCACCCGGCTTCCCGATTAACAGGGAAGCCGTCTCCATGCTTCTTCGTCACCAGGTGACAAGACAGCATGGAGCCGGCTTTCTGGCTGATCAGCAAGCCGGGGCGTGTAATGACACAATGACACAAATGACGAGGGCGCATGGAGCCGGCTTCCCAGCCAATCAGGAAGCCGGCAGCGTGTACTAAATTGCTGCCTGGCGTACTGATACAGGAAGCTTAAGCATTGGGCAAGACATCTGAAAACATTTGGGCAAGTACTAGTATCGGTATCGGTGCATCCCTAGTCAGCATAATGTTAAGTTATATTTGTACAAGAAAACGGTCAACAAAAATGAAAATTAAAAAGTTGCATGACTCCACCCACTATTTTAACATTTCGATTAGTTGGATTTTTGATGGAATTGGGACCTTCTGATTTAGGAAGGCCTTACTGTGGTTCGGAGCGATTTTTTTCTTAGGATCCAAAAAGAAATTCAGCTGTTTTCCCCTAAACTAATTGTAATGTTAAGCACTTTGTATCCCTCTAACATTCATTATTAAACATGTTAGCAAAGCAGCATCATCTGTAAGCAATATGATCCATTTACTTTCCGTTTGAACATAAAAATGAACGCATTTCACTCGCCTCCATAACTTCACCAGAGAAACATTTCGCTAAAAAGTGAAATGAATATTTTACACGGCATAAACAAAATTGCCGTAGCCCTTCTATGAATATTTTAACGGTGGAAGTGAGTTCCAAGTTCGTTTAACATCAATAATATCGCTCCTCATTTAGAATGAATATGTATTATATGTCCTTCAGATGTATAATTGAACAGTCTGACCCTGAAAACTGCGGGTTAAACAGTTACTACAGAATATATTATTACAAGTCACTTCTCTGCAGAGTCATGGGGGTGAATGGAGTCCAAACATCACCTTGTACACGGAATTAGAATGGAAAGTTGAATGCAAAGAAAAGCTGGATTTGAAGAACGGCGGTGTCACTGAAAAATCGCAACGTTGATTTTTTTTTTTCTACGAAGCTGCTACTTACTAAATACACTCATTTAAAGGTTAATTCCACTTTCCCAGGTGAATTTGGGAAAATTGGTTACCCCCTACAATCTGGCTCCCTCCCCCCTACAGCAGAGACAAATGCATTTATTTACTCTCGGCAAACAAAAATTAAGTTATTTTATAAATAAGAAATTTCAGAGCGTCTGAAATATCCCAGCTCGGCAGTGTGCTGCGTGCGCCGAATCCCAATGACATTCCCCCTCCCGGGTTCAACCTATAGCTTCCATAACTGGGTTATTACACGCTGGACATATTTATGTGAGTCCCCGGTGAAGTGAAAAATATTAAATAAACCTGCGGGGTGTAAAGCTACAAGTGTCCAGTTCACGTATGCTATGAAGTGCTAATCCTGAAAGCGTCCTCTCATGCTTGAAAGAGATCTGACATCACTCAGCCAGGCTGAAAAGTCACTTTTGGTCTGGGGGACATGAAGGTGTCTTTGGCGGGAAGCATCACTTATAGCTGTTGCGACTGTGTGCATGGTTTATGGATTTGTGGACCCGCGCGAGAGATGTTTGGATAATGCCTGTACTGTGCAAATGAAGATACAGTGTGTATAGTAATATACACCACCGACATGTGGACGTTTTTAGATAAAGGTTCTTTATTCTCGATTAAAAAAAAAAAAATGAAAATCCTCTATCTGCCTGGGCCTTGGCTCACAATCCCGTTGTTGTTTACAACGCTTGGCGGGCTGAAGCCCAGCCATTAAAATACTATTCTTCCCTTAAAGGAGAACTATGAGGTGAGTGATTTTCACTCAACCTCATAGTTCGAGCCGACCTGTGACAATGAAACTGTCACACGTCGGCTCTATAGATCGGGAGGTGAGCGAACACATACTGTCGCTCGCTCATTTCCGATCATCTCCCTACAGAGAGCGGTGACTGTCAGTCACGGCTCCCCGAAGGGATTCCCACCCTCCCCGCTCCGATCCTCCAGCGCTGAAGGGAGGAACGGACGGGGAACTGGGAGGGCACAGCTGGCTCTGCATCTAGATAGGCAGAGCCCGCTGTCACTCACGCAACTGGGTGGATCTCGACAGCATTGTCGGGATCTGTCCTGGCTGCGGCGCTCTCAGTATATCACGGGCAATAGCCCGCGATATACTGAGCTTTGGGTCATGGGAGGATGCTAGTATATGTCCTCCCGTGAGGTTAGCCCACAGTTCTCTTTTAAAGGGAATGTATATCGCTTTGGTCTAGGTGCTAAAATAACAAAGTTGTACTCAACTGATCCTCTGAGCCACCCGGATGCCACAGCACTTCCTCCAGCCTGACACTCCAGCAATGGTATGTCCCTTGGCGTCCTTACATCCTATACACTGTGTATAGAACGTGATGACTCACAGACCTTAAACTGCTGCAACGGAGGGAGGGAGAGAGGTTCCAGGGACCGGTCTAAGAGCAAGTCAGCTCTGAGGAGCAGGTGAGTATAACTTTGTTATTTTCCTCCCTATATAAATGTGAGCACTCAACCCTTGTAGTGTGGGGATAGCCCCACTGCAAGTGTTAATAAAAAAATGTCCCCAGGGGGTCTTTAAGTTGAGATATAAATAAAAAGTGCTTATAATTATTATGTATTCCTAATACCTAACCAATTCAGAGATGATTTGAGGATCTACAGCCGAGTGATACACAAATTAGAAACATTGTTGTCATTAGTTACAGTACTTGAATGCATTTTCAAGGTTTAACTCCTGAGTTTAGTGTCACTTTAACCATGGGCGTCCCGAAGCTGGGTGTCACCCAGAGTGGAGACAGGGTGACACCCCGCCGTGATGTCATCGCGCATGCGCGGTCATCTTTTTGACGCCTGCCAGCGGCCATCTTGGTGATGGATGCCGACAGAGAGAGGAGGGGACGCTCACCCAGCGGGATGAGGTATGCCGCCGGGTCCCCTCCTATCTCCTAAAACTCTGGGGCTCTCTGTCCGTGACCGATTGCCTGACTTTTCATAGGGGGTGACACCAAAATGACTGACAGTCATTCCCTCCAATGATGGCACCCGTATGCGGGTCGCACCCCCCGCCCCCTCCTTGTGACACCACTGACTTTAACTAAGTCTCAAGCTGGCTCATATGTTGGCTTCTTCCTGTGAATTTCACTGACAAGATGTCCCCAATTTTCCAGTATCGATTAAGTATCATGCAGTGACGTCACAAGGGGGGTGCGGCCCGCACCCAGGTGACACCATTGGAGGGGTGACACCAAAATGACTGACGGTCATTTTGGTTTGTCACCCCCCTCTGAAAAGTCGGGCACGCGGTCAAGGACCAAGAGCCCGAGAGTAGCTCGAGAGATGAGGGGACCCGGCAGCATGCCTCATCCCGCCGGGTGACCTCCCCTCCTCTCTCTGCCGGCATCCATAACCAAGATAGCTGCCGGCAGGTAACAAAAGTACCGCGCGTGATGTCTTCACGCGTGTGCGCGATGACGTCACTGCAGGGTGTCACCTGGTACCCGCACCCCGCCTCGGGACGCCTCTGCTATCACGGTCACTATAAAGCCAAATTATGGTGCTACGCTCCTCAATGGATTTGCCTTTTAGTAATGCAAACCAAATAACCAAATAAACAACTTGAGCGTCCAACTTTAAGAGAGTGACATCTTTGTGATGGGTTTTTTTCGGGGGGTCAGAGACACAGATACTATGGGTCAATGGCACCAGTGTGCTCTCAGAGAGATCTAACTAGATTGACACAGAGCTCACCCAAAACTGGAATAATAATTTTGGGTAGAGTTATCGTTGAATGTCAAATTTTGTTTAGTTAGTTTTCCTCTATCTCTCTCTTTTAATTGTAAAGGAAATAGTCTCAGAGATGGCGGCGTTTCCAAATTCACGTTCCTATTTGTATTTTAATAGATGTTAAATTCACACTGTTACGCCAATGGCGCTTTGTTTTGTTTTTTTACCTTTTTATTTTTTCTACCTCATTCTCATTCTGCTGGGTTAGCCTGTCTTTCATATATTTAACCACAATTTCCCAGCACTTCAGGCATGGGGATGGTGCAAGCACTGCTATAAAAATATATTGGATACAATATTGGAGGGCGGTGGAAAGGCCCCGGGCTCTAAGATTACAAAAAGTGCTTCGAAAGCGTGAAATTGCTGACATGAAAGTATCTTTTGGAGCGATTTCACGGTCGCACATGCCGGGGGGGTCAGAAGGTCGGGATCACCTACCAGCATTCGCTGTGGGTGAGCTTTTTCTTTTAGGAGAAACCTTCAGAAAGAAAAAGCAGCTATTCTATATGAGTGTATATGTTTCCTATGTGAGAATTGTATTTTATTTCCATCTTCAAATAATTTAGTTGCTATTGAAAATATCTATCGGACGCTCACAAGATCTCCATCCTGTTATATTCTAATCAAGGTGAAGCAGGTGCCACTTCCACAATCATAAGAAAGCTAAAATACAATATATCATATTGATCTATCCACTCATAAGGGCCGCACCAGCCCTTATGAATGGATAGATCAATACGATATATTGTCCACACCTAGGCGATTTATCGAACGGTTTGAGTCGCGCGATATCGCGCAAAACACAAATTCGCATTGAAGTCAATGTAGGCTGCTCATGCGACGGAAAATGCCTGTCACGCAAAAAGATGCGGGAGCTATTTTCGGGCGGTTGTCGCGCGGTTTGGGTCTCATAGACATCTCTATCCATTGAAAAATGTGCCACAACCGCGCGGCTTACAACAGTCACGCGATTGAAAACGTGCGACAACCGTGCGAAAACAGCTCGGCATCTGAATCGCCTAGGTGTGAACTTACTCTCAAGGATCTATCAGTGTTCACAAGTTACCATGCTCTGTAACCATAAAATGTAACCTTCTTGGTGGAGGTATAGTACAGGATGAGGCGCTACAGAACCCCGGACTGGTGTTTGATCATAATTGACACTACCAGGGCCAAAACTGGGGGGGCTAGGGGGCGGATGTCCCCCTGGATGCCGCTTTAGAAGGGGTGCCACTGGGTGTGTGGATGGAGAACTTCTCCTTTGGGGGGGAGCGACTCTGAGCCTTGGTCCTGGGTGACAGAATGTCTAGCTTCCCCACTGGACACTACTCAGGGGCAACAAGCATTCATATGGGCCAACAATGCCAGTCTATGTCCCTCAAAGGACCCTACAGCCTATTGTATGCTTTGGGCATTTTGGGAGTACCATTGATATGCTTCTATTCTATTTTTGGAGGAACTTAAACTAGAAATTAAAGTAGACCCTTTATTTTAACATGCCACCATTACTGTAATAACAAATGCAAAATAAAGTCAAGTTCTGCCTTTGTATAGAGCCACAACCTAATGCACCTCTTCTGTTTCTCTGCCAGAAACAGGTGGCAGGCTTCATTTTTCACCGCTGGCCCACCAATGATTTCAGTGTCAGATCTCTATAGAAAAAGAATGAATGGGCTTTTTCCCTAGATCTTGTGAGATTCGTTCTTCATTTTCTATACAGATCTTGCAGTTTTACCAACAGGGGTTCCCTGGAAGGCACTGGTGATGTAGCCTTCCCAGGGGGTAGCTGTGAGGGCCTGTCTACATCACCAGTACCTATAAAAACCTGGAGGTGGAAAAACCAAAACAAAATTAAAATAGGACTTACAGATGTTTAGGGATTAGCATGCAGAGCTGCATGCATAAGAAATGTATGTGTTTAGGGGGGAAAGGTCCACGTTACTGTGTATGTAAATTGTAAACCCTAACAATGAACATCTCTTATTTATCCACTTTTGGTTTCCTAAACATATCCTTAAAAGTGTTTTGTTATATCTGTTCGACAAGTGCAAAAAATACCTTTTAGTCCTGCCATGGCTGATGACTTCCTGTTCCTGTTTTGATTTTCGTTGGTTAGCATTGTTCCTAGCAGCACCGGATTTACTCTCTCTGCTGCCCCAAGGCTAGGTTCCTCAATGCTCCCCCCTTCCCGGACCTGCAGGCTGCACACCGCCGAGATCACTTGTAAAAGAACGAGCGGCTTCCCTGCTGTATATTTAGCCCTGCTTGCCCAAAGCAGGGCTAAATGTAAAAAACAATTACACGCCCATTACTGCATCTCCCAGAGGTCGGGAGATTCCACACCCCTGCCGCCCCTCTGCTCCCTGCCGCCCTGAGGCCGGGCCTCGGTGGCCTTGTGAAAAATCTGGCCCTGGTTCCTAGTTCTCTTTGTGGACTCCAAAGTTTAGCACATGATGACAATTGTCATATGATTGGTGTGCTTGCTTCATTGTACTTTAGAGGTAAGAAATGTATTCCACACGTGTGAACTGGCGATATATATTCATGGTGGAACTCCCTTTGGGGTCTGTTTATGAATCTTCCGCCCAGCCATATGCTGGGTAAATGCTGTTGGCACATCATTCCTGCCACTAGATGGATATCCTATGGCTGGGCAGAAGCATTATAAATAGAACCCTATATCTCCCCTTCACTTGCTGAATATCAGGGACAGATATCTGTTATATAGTTATACTGGAGGTTTCATTATTGTGCCTGTCTATCTTTGTCTACAAAGACGATAGTCATATACTGTCAATCTATTTGGAGCTGATACAGTATTTACAGTGATCAAGCTTTCACTGCAATAATTCAGTCTCCTTAGCCACATAAAGAAGTCTGTGAAGGTTCTCATTCATCTAGGTCATGGTATATCTGTAAAAAATAAGTCAAGACAACTGGAGTTGCTGTCCAGTTGCCTTGACTTATTTTCTACAGATACACATAAAGAAGGCATTGTTTTCCATTATGTATACTTGATAGCATTGACAGACATTTGTGCAACCCACCGGGGCTTCTGAGGTCCTGGGGCTAATAATAAGCAGGGGCCACAGGACTTTTGAGGTCCTGGGGCTAAATGGTCCTAAATGGTCCCCTTTTTAGACATTGTGTCTGGTTTCCCTTCACTTGGGAGAGTTTTCTTTTCCACTTCAGGTTGTGCCTCCTGGTCAGGAAGTGCAGGGAAACCTCCCCAGTTGGACATAGAAACCAACAAAAAAACTGAAACTACAAAACATTTTTGGCTAGAGATACACATTACTTACACATTGTAACAATATTCTAAGCCAGGCTAGGAACCATGAAATGAAAAATGTTCTTTATAGCGACGATCCTAGAAGAGAGGATGTTGCTCGTTGTGCCAAAGGCTACATGCCTACAGTGATGGAAATCCGGCCATAGCAATATCCTCATTTTTTTTTTTTAAAAGACAGAAGTTTGTGCTACAGCCAAAAAGTGTAATTACAACGTAAAGGCAATGGTGTAGTGAGTCTTAGGTGGTGGATTTACTTCAAAAACATTCCCCTGCAAATCCCGAGGCGGATGATGCTCAGAACCATAAATTAAGGATTGAACTTAAGAGCATGAAGTGAAAAGAAGCAGACAGGTAAGTATAGTCGGGACATGGAAGGATCAAAGTCATAAATAAAAGAGGGTCAGAAAAGACAGCGCAGCATAACAAATGGAGGAGAGGCAAGGACAAAACAAGAACACACTGAAAGAGGGTGAGATGGAAGGGAAGCAGGTAATCAGGACACAAGGAACATATGTAGGTCATAGAAGATGTATGAATGAGTTCAGATGGGCAACCACAATTCTTAACGATGCCACAGCAACAACTGAAGATGAATCCTGCAGCTGCCGCGCATCGAGTTCCTGTTGTAGTTCATTTATTTAGTGCTGAGTTCCCCTGCAGAGAATATAGAACCAATTATTATAAGCTTCCGCCCCAAAAATGCAGCTTACAATATAGTGTTCTTACAATACCAACAGGGGTGTCCCTACACTTTTTGCCCCCTGAGGCTGGTGTAGGGGTTGAGTAATGGGGCACTGGGGTGTCGGGCTGGGGGGTTTTTGCATGGTACATCTGGCCCGGGTATGGCCCAGCTAACTAACGTCACTGGTTGCCAAGAGCTGGACAGGACCCCATCCAGAGTGTCCCACTCAGCTGTTGGCAACCAATGACATCAGTGAGCCGGGTGGGACGCCGGACAGAACATCATAGAGCTCTTGGCAACCTAGGAAGCACTGGATGGAATGGGGGCAGCTGGTACACCTGCTTCTGTAGTGTAGTCTGGAGCTGGAAACGTATCTGTACTTGTACCGAGTACTGTACTTGGTATCTGTGCAACCCTACTGAATACCATAAAGCCACGTTCAATGGGGAGGAAATGCAGGAAAGCCACATATACAGTAGAGGGGGACATTTATAAAAGTTGGCCCCTAGATGGCGCTAATGAGTATTTGAAATTCCTTTACTCGTCAGCGCCATCTAGGGGCACAAGTGCTCTATATATCGGGTGGAATAAATGAACCCTTAGGAGAAAGCAAATTCTGTATTCCAGCAGGAGCCCAGGACACCAGTGATGCAAGGTTAAGGTGCTCATAGAAGAATATATTACAATATGTTTTCTATAACTAATGCCTGACTTGTATGGGGCTCCTCTCATGTAATGAAATTGCAGAAAAGAAGCTGCAGCAAGTCAGATAGAGCCTGCCTCATTTCCTGGCTGGAGGACGTCCAGCATCATCTAGCTATTCCTGCAATCAAGACAGCTTGACTGTCCCTGGCCTGCCCCCTTTTATTAATTGGATTTTAGTTCATTCAATCATGGAGAATGACTGTTACCTAGGATGGTCTGCATGCAAATTTAGCCTACCTAGGAACACCCACAACACCAGACTCACATCCACCGATCAAGGGATTTTGATATTTGCATAAATTCTCCCAATGTTTAAACCAATGCATGCAGCAGGGCTGAGGGCTATTGAGAGAACTAGTAAGGCAGGGTACTGTGACATTCAGGAACCTATGTACAGCACCCTGTACAGGGTGACTGGTCTTGTCTCCCCCCCCCCTCCTGTAGTTTCCTGTAGTGGGAGGACATACTGATCCCACAGCTCTGCTCTCTGCACAGGCTATGTACAGCACACTGATGATGTCACTGCTACCTTTACAAGCTAATATCCATGTTTTTAATAGCGTTTTAATAGCAATTGGTGCACACAAGTTGGGTTTATATTCTTTGTTGCTCCTGTGGAATATATTTCAATGAAAGTTTTTGTGCCTGGAGTTCACCTTTAAAGGAGAACTATGGGGTTAAGGCTTTTCCCCATAGTTCTCCTTAGGGTAACGGGAGGACACAAACTAGCATCCTCCCGTCACCCTAGGCTCAGTATACCGCGAGCTGTAGCTCGCGGTATACTGAGACGCCGCAGCTGAAGCTCTCAGTGTCAGGATCGGCCCAGCTGCGTGACTGACAGCTGGCTCTGCCTATCTAGAGCGAGACCCAGCTGTCCCCGCCCCCTCCCCCATCCGTTCCGCCAGTCAGGATCGGAGCGGGGAGGGGGGAATCCAGCCCCTCCCCTGTCCCGGCAGAGAGCTGTGACAGGATCGAGAGGTGAGCGAACGCCGGTATGTGTTCGCTCACCTCCCGATCTACTGAGCCGACCTGTGACAGTCTCATTGTCACAGGTCGGCTAGAACTATGAGGTGAGTGGAAAGCACTCACCTCATAGTTCTCCTTTAAGACATTTGTGTTTTTTGTCTACATTACTGAGCTATTACTTTTATATTGCACATATTGCTTCTGCGAATAATACATAAAGGCACTTTTCGATGTATGAGAAATACCTGCAAGAATATGGAAAAAGCAGATATTTTTCTTGTCTCAACCTATACATTTATTACATAACCGACTTCAGAACGTATTTTTGTTTCCTGGTAACAAAAAAAAGAAGGAAATGTCTATTTATTTGACAGATAAAATGGAGGAGGGGAGTAGATACAGATGCAGGTTTATTTGTTCAATGTGATCAATGGAGCTCCTGCCATGACCTGGGAGAGCAGAAGTTTATATTTCCTTTGAACACAACATAGGTGGTTCATTAGCACTCTACAGAGGCCAAGTCATTGCAAAGCCGTGGGCCCGCAGGCAGTGGCATTGCTCTTAGAATTTAATGCAGAGGTACCAGAGGACTTCCATTTACCAGCAGCTGGGTCACCCAGGAGGTCTGAATGGAGCACTGAACACTTTTTACACGTTTTATTGAATTGCCAATGCTACAGGACACCTGCGCTGAGGGGAATATATAAGCTGCCTTTGCTGATCTTTATTTCTAAACAAAAAAACAAGGTACTGATCCAATGGTAATAATTTAATATTTTAAAGTCATTAACCCAAAACAAGTATGCAGATCAGACATCCTGATATAATTGTGATTTCACTGGCTGCATGCTTATTCTAGAAAGTACTGAAGCCAGAGACAGCCAGGCCAGTAGAACTTTGAAAGGAAACGGTTACAGTTTTGGTTTTATATATCTTTATATTAAGTTTTCAGACATCTCAACTCTCCTAGATGTTCCGGGAGTCTCCCGCTATTAGATAAAAAGCACACAAGAATAGTACGGACAGCGCTCTCGGATTGGGCCAGGGGAAATGGATACTGTAACTCTACCTCGCCTGCAGCCCTGGGAGACAGGAGGAGTACCTGCACTTGTGGAACAAAAGAACAAACGTGAGGGCGCAAGGCTAAAGGGGCTATATAACTAACTTAAACATAGTGAGAGAAGCGAAAGGAGATGGAACACTTACTTTGAGTGGGTCTCGGGACCAGATGGATATAGAGCTCTGGAGAAGATCGTGAAGTCCAACGTGTACAATCAATGAAGGCTGGTATGTTGCCTGGGGTACCTCATCTCAGGGAAGAAAAAGGGAGAGGGGTGGACGGGGGTGCGGGTAATGACACACAAAATGTGTCCGTGTCCCCGCTACTGTAATGCACCACCGTGTCCCCGCTACTGTGACACCACCATTCCTATTGAGCTTGATAAAGAGGTAACATCCTCGAAACGCGTTGCTCCCGAGCATCCACCCACGAACTTACGAACCCGATCACTCCTCACCTTATCACTATCCCGGCCGACTTGCCATCCCACATCATCACCACGGTACGGGCACAGGTCTAGTCACGTTCATACACAGTTCGAGTTCTCCCACCCGCAGCTGCAGCCACAGCAGCCCAGCCAGACGTAATTTCCCACATCGCCGGCACTTTGCATTACAGTAGCGGGGACACGGACACATTTTGTGTGTCATTACCCGCACCCCCGTCCACCCCTCTCCCTTTTTCTTCCCTGAGATGAGGTACCCCAGGCAACATACCAGCCTTCATTGATTGTACACGTTGGACTTCACGATCTTCTCCAGAGCTCTATATCCATCTGGTCCCGAGACCCACTCAAAGTAAGTGTTCCATCTCCTTTCGCTTCTCTCACTATGTTTAAGTTAGTTATATAGCCCCTTTAGCCTTGCACCCTCACGTTTGTTCTTTTGTCCCGCTATTAGATAGCGGCTCCCAGACAGCCGGGAGAGAAACATTTTCTCCCAGAAAGATTTACTCTGCTCTATGTAGCAGAGAAAACCTTTCCCTGCTGTCTGTTTTTTTTTTTTTCTGACATCGGGGCCGCCGGCCGCCATCAGTCAGAAAAAAAAAATGGCATAGGAACTAAAAGCTAGATTGCTATTGGCTATTTGAATTTGCAATAGCCAATAGCAGACTAGCTATTGCACCCGCCCATTACTGCTGTCTGTCAGCAGCGGTGGACCGGAAGTTCTCCATCAGGTCCCCCTCTGCTGATTGACAGCAGCAGAGGGCGGGTGCAATAGCCAGTTTACTATTGGCTATTGCAAATTGAAATAGCCAATAGCAATCTAGCTAGTAGTTCCTACGCCGTTTTTTTTTTTTCTTGATGGCAGCAGCTGTCAGAACACTAAAGAAAAACAGCAGATAACAAAGGAAGCAATAGCCATCATTTCAGGGGGGTGCTTTCTTCCTTGTTGTTGCACCCCTGCGAAGAGGAGGTGGGGAGTTGACAGAGGGCACCTCCCTGAAATGAGAAGGGCACCTTCCTGAAATGACTTATTTCAGGTTGGGATCCCTGAGTTTTAATATTTGTTTAACAAAGGAACATAAGCAAAATGGTACATGACAAATGAATCTCAAAGCACTATGGGTCACTAAGGCCCCATTCACACTCCCCACAATGAGTCATCACAGCAGGGAGTCCTCCCAAATCAGACAGCTTAATAAGAGGTTTAAATCAGACCAAGGGAGCTGCAAAGCTGGCAGCATATGTTGTGCTTATGCCCACATTTATAAATGGGGCCGATTAGGTGAGTCTCAGAAATTAGCCTCATGTGAGCAGCTGTGGAAGGGAAGTGCTATACAAAGCAATGACAGCCGACAGTACCCGCAGGCATTCGTGGCACCTCAGACTTGCTGTGACTCGCCCCTGGATGCAAACCGCTGTCAGTTGTCATTGCTTTGTATGGTGCTTCCCGTCTGCAGCTGTTTGCATGAGCCTCATGAAGCAATTTATGAGACTCACCCAATTGGCCCCATTCGTAAGTGTGAATGGCGCCTATAAGGGAAAGCAGAACATATGCTGCCAGCTTCACAGTTCCTTTTGATTTAAACCTCCTACTGAGCTGTCTGATTTGAGAGAACTCCCTTCTGTGATGACTCATTGAGTTCTGTAAGCAGTGTGGCTTTTCCCAGCATACCTGAAAGCTAAAATAGCTGAATATGTGAAAAAGGATCCTAGATCGCCACCTCCTGGAGGAACACAAGACTACACAATGTCAATGTGTAATGTTTCATTTTTACTTAACCTGACAATGGCAATGAATATATTTGAACCACCTTCCTGCCACTCCACTCCACTCATGGGTAAAGTAGTCAGTTATAGATTTTGGAATTTCTTTATATAGACATCAGGTAGGGCCAAGGGCGCCCTAGCTATGGTGCACTTCTGGGGTTCCGGGGGGGGTTCTGCTGGTGGTAAGGGGGGGGTGGCCTCTGCATTTTTCAGCTCTGGCCGGCATCCTGACCAGCTCACTAACGTCACTGGTTCCCAGGTTGCTAAGAGCTGGGCAGGGAGATGTGTATGGTCCTTAGACATCTCCCTGTCCAGCTTTTGGCAACCTGGGACACTCTAGCTGTAAAAGAGGAGGCAGGCACACTGCAAACATTGTGCAGCAGAGCGGCCATGCTGCTTTGTCTGCTGGCACCTCACGTGACCCAAAGAGATGCTGTCTATGGCTACAGCCTCAGGCTGCCTCATTAGCAAGGCGGCCCTGGGTAGGAGCTTAGAAGAGATGATGGAATCATGTCGTTTCATCAGATGGAGGAATTATAATGCCATACTGCAGACCCAAAATACAGTAAACTCCTCGTTATCCGACACCCACAGGGATTGGTAGATTCAGGATAAATGTAGTTTCTAGTTGCTTGAGAGTTACTATTAAAAATGGGTCTAACTAATGCTATACTCCATACTATACCATAACATAAACTCTGTATTGACTTCATACTAATTTTGAAATGCGGTAATCAAAAGCAAATTAAGACAAATAGACACACGATCATTTCCAGGATAATACATGCATCGGCAAAACAGTGAGTACACTGGTTTGATGGGAGTTCTGGTTAGTTGAATACCGGATAACTGAGAGTTTACTGTACAAGGTCGGCTTATTTAATACTGCCCCCACAGCCCAAAATTCTGCATTCCACTGTTGAAAAAAACCTGTGGTGAAATTCAGACCTTACACCTGAATTCTGCTTGTGGCACCTAGGCAAGAGTGACTTCATGATCCTTATGGCAAGATCCTGGGAATGTTGAAGATCCCAAATCTCTAGAAAAAGAAGAAACTCCTGCTGAAACCCTCCCACTGTGAGCTGCAGTGTCTTGGAGAGGGGAGCGTGTGAGACACAAATGAAGGAGGATTTGGCTCAGCCAGGGAAGGCAAAGGAAGTTTTATGTTTACTTTATGAGGGTTCTACTTCACATAGTAACTGGATTTGGTACTGGTTTAGGCTGGTACACAGGAGTCTCTAGTTGTGCTATAAATGCCTGGTTCTGCAAAGGGGAGGAGGGAGGACACTGTTGGTGGCAGTTTATCATTGAGAAATACTAGGGACGAGAGAGGTTTGTTTTACATTGTATGATTAACCTTTCTTCCTAAAATTGGACAATAAGTGTCTGGCAGCAACAACGACCCCATTGGAGATAGACAGGGCAACTGTCCTCTAATGTCTTTGGGTGTCGTTACATATAGCAACATTTGGCCTTTACTATGAATATCCAGGAACACAATAGTGACATAGCTGCTGGAAGCATAGCATGCAGTGGAGAACACAGGCATACCTGAATGTGTTGGATGCTGAAGACTCTGCTGGGGGGGATTGGTTCATAAGAGAGCAAAGACTGGAGGCAAGACTGGTTGGACAAGTAAGTATTTTTAGATTGCAAGCCCTCACGGGCAGGGCCCTCCTTACCATCTTGTCTTGAATTGTATTGTGATTGTAATGTCTTCCTTATATTGTAAAGCACTGCACAAACTGTTGGCGCTATATAAATCCTGTATAATAATAATAATAATAATTAAAACTGTTTTTTGGAAGGTGGTTTTCGAAAAGTGAGATTAATGACCTTGCTGTTGTTCCTAGCGGGGGTGGATGACTCGCAAAACTGGCTGAACAGAATTCCAAACCTTTGGCAGGTCAGACCATTCACATTATTGTATATCAACTATTTATTTCGCTGCTTACCTTTGGTTCAGCTTTAACCCTGACCTATGAGTAAATTCCAGTGTCGTAGCTTTTCAGGCCCCCCCCTCCCGCGGCTCTCCTCAAAGGTTGCGGTGATGAAGAAGCCAGTATTATGAAGAAATAATCTCCCACTGCGGACTGTGAATAAGACAGCTATCACATAAAATGCACATATATAGCCATGTATATTTATCACAACAGGAATGCCCTTCAAAGTACAGAATGGGATTGATAGACAGAGATCACCTGCAAATCCTCCACTGAATAACCCACCTTGGTGAGTCAGGGACCCGCTGTTATTCTGGAAGGCAAAGTGGTCATAAAGACACTGATTCTACCGGCTTTATCTGAAGGTACATTACGGACAGATTTTCATTGAAGCCTTCAGATGCATGCGAAAAAATAGGAATGAGTGGAGTGATGCTGCAAAATCAATTTGACCACAAAATTATCGATTCTCCTTTTGTTTTATTGGAATCGGTTATTCTGTGCTGTGCTGCCACCTAGTGGCCTTAGTGGGAAGCTGCTTCTAGGCAGCCCCTGTTACTACAATAGTTGCACTGCCTGCTCCATGTTGTCCTGTCCTTATTGCATATCGCTTTACCATTTTGTTTGCATTGTCAATTTATAATTATAATTATTCAGTAAGCATCAAGCTGTCTGATCAATTGGCTACAGAGCCATCCCTATAATGAGGTAGCTTGTTGCCTCAGGCCAGCGGCATCTCTTTGGGTCATGTGGGTGGTGGCAGGCAGTGTGCCTGCTGCTCCCTTTCCGGCCAGAGCATAGCTGGTTGCTAAGAGCCGGACGGGGTGATCTGTAAAGACCATACACAGCTCCCCACCAAGCTCTACACAACCTGGGACACTCTGGCTGGCGTTCCACCCGGCTCCTGGCAACCAGTGATGTCGCTGAGAATCCCAGGTTGCTATGAGCCGTGAAAGAAGATACAGAGAAGATGCAATTGCGACCGGGCCCTGGTGTTCCGCCACTTGGGGGGGAAGAAGAGCCCCCCGCCCCCCCCGAGATAGTGCCGCTCCTTCCCTACCGCACAGCCAGCCGCAGAATGTACGGGCGGCTGTGCGGCAGGGCAGGAGAGGCTCTCACTCCCGCAGAATGTGCTGCAGTCAGCGCCGGGCAGCACATTCTGCTGTGTAAGGACCCTCTCATCCTAGCCCTGCCCCCTGGCCGCCGAGACGAGGGCCCTGCAGGAGAGGGAAGGTATAGCAGATATCGGTGTTCTGTCAAAAACGCCGACATAGTCGAATTTCACCGACCTCAGCATCTACGCTTGCGCACAGACCAATATTATCGAGGAAACCGGCATTTATTCACAAGTATTTCGTTTAAATCGTTAATTGTGACCATTAATAATATTCCATCATTTACTGCCCTCCATCATTTACTGCCCTCCATCATTTACTGCCCTCCATCATTTACTGCCATCCATCATTTACTACCATGCATAGTATATTATTGACGGTCACAATTAACAGTTACAAACAAATAATTTGTAAATAAATGCCGGTTTCCTCGTTAATCCCGCCTGTACGTAAGCACAGATACCGGGTCGGCGTTCTCGACAGAATACCGGCACTAAATTTTTAAACAAGCGGCTGCCTGAGGTCCCGTGCTTGCTTGGGACCTCGGCAGCCTTCCTATTAACCAAGCGGTGCCATGGTGGTGCCATGGCGGTTGGGGGGCTTCATGGTTTCTCGCACCGGGGCCCTAAAGGATCTTGTTACGCCTCAGATAGATAGATAGATAGATAGATAGATAGATAGATAGATAGATAGATAGATAGATAGATAGATATTGTATGTTGTTCTATCTTTGGTCTTGAACATAATAAAGGAAAATATATACAAACCCCCCCCCCATTCACTCCCTTTAAGTGGAAGGGGCCCAAGAGCACTGATTTTAAAGTGCTGTTTACTTGGCAATAGCAGAACGAATATAAAAGTAAAAGTAAAAGCCATTTCTGCTCGGTGTCAGTCTGTTCTCCAGCACAATGATCTTGCCTCATGTGTGTCGGATTTGCTTTAGATGAAGGTCACTGTGTTTATGTAGCACTTGGGCTATGGAGAAGCGATTGCACAGAAGGTTCTTTGTTACGTACAGTATGCTGACACACTGTGCCGGTTTTAATAGAGGAAAGCTAGAGAAGTGACTTTGCACCCGTGTATAATGATCAGTCCTCGTATGATCTGCAATAATTGGTTGACAAGAATAAAGAAATCAGTTTGGCAAGCGTTAGGATCAGTCCGCGCACTGCGATTCCCGTGAAATACGATGGATTTAGATGCCTCTGATTGCAGTCAAATGTTTCTGAAAGATATTTCCACTTTATTCTTTGGGAAAGTGCACTGGGCACATAAAGGGGTTCATTTCTAAAAGTTCTGCTTCGCATGGCACTAGCTCCGCTAGATGGCGCTGAAGAGGGATTTCCTATACTCGTTAGCGCCATCTAGGGACGCTGGTGCCTTGTCTTGAGAAGCCCAAAGTGTGACGATTGTGGGAATTTATCAAACCTGGAGCAGACAAAATCTGGAGGAGATTTGCATGGCAGCCAATCAGTTTCTCTCTTTTATTTTCAAAGCTTATCTGAACAAACTGAAGAGAGAAGCTGATTGGTTGCCATGGGCAACTGCTCAATATTCTGTCATCTCCAGTTTTGATGAATTCCCCCCTAATGTTGTTTATACTGACATGAGTTTCTTCAAAGCATATGACTGTACAGAGACTTTGCAGTCTATGTATCAAAGATTCACTGTGCCATTTGCCTGGTGAATAGTCACCCAAAATATTCCCCCAAAAGTTTCCACAGGATTGGCCCATTTGTTTTTGCTGACATTCACTCTATTTGTTTTCCAGGCAATTCGTTGGTGAATCTCGGTATATGTCATTTGAATATGTAAAATACATTAGAGCTTATTGTCATGTTTCTGGTTGAACCTACGTGGGAATCTTTGCGTGAATCTTGTTAAAGGGTCAGTGGTTCATGCATTCCAGCACCCCCAATACATAAAATTGCAGGTTTTTTTTAAAAATAGAACCTTATGAATGGCGTACCTGTAGGCCATGCATGGCCTGTCCCAAGCCATTCAGAAAAACGCCTATGTAGGTGACCACCGCCCCATCCCACCACCCCAACCTCCCCCCCCCGTGGTGCTGGGGGAAGTGCACCGCACCGCAGGTAGGAGCGCTCTGGCTTACTCAAAACCAACACATGTAGTTGTCCTGAGCAGTTATCTCTTGTCACATGATGTGTGAGTGCATGGCATCTACGCTATCCCCCTTGGTCTGGAGGTGGTGTTAACACGGCACTCTATGTAATCCACATCCCATCATCCGACTGCCTCCGAGAGACATGCCTGTGGCTGTCAGAGTCTTGCAATGCATCATGGGACTTGTAATTCCAACACAGTACCGAGGTTTCCTACACCCTGTATTACACTTTTGTCCTTGCGTTTAGATCAGGGCTGGGTAAACTCCGGCCCGCCAGCTGTTGTGGAACTACAAATTCCATGAGGCGTTGCAAGATTCCCACAGCCACATGCATGACTCCTAGAGACAGATGCATGATGGGATTTGGAGTTTCATCACAGCTGAAGGCCAGAGTTTGCCCACCTCTGGTTTAGATACACTTTATTTTGTGTCTTCTACATCTGCCTGGATTGCAGGTCCACCATATTCACCTATGCTGCCTTGCAACCCTCATGAGGCCCACAAAAATGGCCACCCGAGGCCTACCATGTGTATATTCTGCTTCGTTGCCCGTTCTCTTTAAAAATGCAACCTTCTCTTATTTGAAGAAGAAGGCGCCGAATGATATTACTCGAAGCGTAGAGCGATGGCGAGGAGGTAAAGAATGATAGGCCTTAGTTAGAGATGACCTAGCAGCAACCTCTGTTATAAATGTCCATCATCCGTGGTACACTGCATAATAACAGGAGTTTTAGGTCACCATGGCAACTGGACCCAAAGAGACCCGGCTCCACTTATTTATATAGTGCGCACATGTGTTGATGATAACACTGTTTCCATGGCGAGGGCTATGAGTATTATGAAGTGGAATATATCAAATTAACGTACCATGCTTTCAGATACAGTGACTGCAGCCTCACAGGCCCAGTCTGATCCATGTAATGGGAATTCCCAATATTAAAATATACATTTCTATGTTTTATATTATAGGTTTTTTTTTGTTTTTTTTTTACAATTTTATGCTTTAGAACCCCAGTCAGTTTTTTATTGCTGTCCCCATGGAGATTCGCTCTCCCTCTCTAACTGACCTCATCACCAATGTCCTCGGACATGAAAGTGAGGGGTAAATCCAACATTTTTGTTGCCCCCAGAGCAGGAATAGAGCATAAATCTTCCAAATGGGACACTTGTTCCTGTGACAACCGCCTAAAGGGGATTTCCTTTATATAGGAAAGATATCCTCCTACTTCCTGTTGAGTCTACAGGACAGAAAGTGAAGGGAAGCCCCCTAAAGAGACACAAATAGCAAAATTGTTATTTTCTATGCTCCTCAGCTCCATCCAGGGGCTAAAATGCAGTATTACATTGCATTACATTCGACCTGAAAAAGAAAATATATCTTTTTACTCAGCACAACCTCATCTTTTTATATTTTACAAAAAATGGGTATTATATTGTGTTTTTGTGCACTAGAATTAACTTCAAGTAGTATTAAAGGAGCCACCCTAAAACAGGATATCAGGACCAGCTGATTCTGCAGGAAACTAAAATTTTTAAACATCAAGAATGTCATCAGCATTTTAAATAGCTTAAAAACCTTTTGACTTTAATATCACTTTAAAGTGGCATTAAAGTCACAAATCTCCCCCCCATGCTGCTTTAAAGACTTATCTTAAATGATGCCTCTTGATCTGATCATCTCCTTCCTTCCACTTGTATTGAGAAGTCCCTCCAGTGCTGGTGCCTGTCTCTGATCCAGCGCAGACTCCTCGGGTCCTACGGTGTCTGTCTGACATGCACGCTCCCGGCTGCATGCATTCACCTCCGCTGTGTCTCTCCTCTTCTCCCTGCCGAAGACCTCTACTGCGCATTAACTCACTCATCCTACTGCGCGGCTGCTCGAGAAGCTCCAGATCTTGAGACGGGAGCGAGCGGCGGTGACAAAGGTAAATAATTACCTTTTTGTTAACTTTTTTATTTTACAATGATTTGTATGTATTTATAGCTTCCTAGCAGTAGATATATGCAAAAAAAAGAAAAAGCAAAAACGAGAGTTTAATTCCACTTTAAAGTGACATTAAAGTCAAACTTTCCCCCCTTCCCAATCCTGCTGTAGGGACCTACCTTCAATGATGTATCTCAATCCAATCATCTTCTTCTTTCCTGCCCTTTTCAGCTGTCCCTCCAGTGCTGGTGCGGGTCTCCGATCCAGCACTGACTCCTCTGTCTGTGCGGGTGCATGCTGCTCCATAGACTTACCTTGTGCCTCTCCTCTCCTCCCGCCCGAACATCTGAACTGTGCATGCACCCGCCCCAAGATCCTTTGCGGCTGCCTGAGAAATTTTCAGATGTTCGGACGGGAGCGTGCGTTGGAGACACAGGTAAGTATTAACCCTTTGAAAAACGTTTTTTCGTTGTGCATATATCTACTGCTTGCTAGCCTTATATATGCAAAAACAAGCAAGGGTTTAATAACCCTTCAAGTGTATGTTTTACTGAAATTTTGGTTTTGATAAAGAGTTGCGCTAATATTATGCGACAAAAAAAATTAAAATTGCAACTGCCACCATTTTTTTCTACAGGGTCTGTGCATTCAGGAAATATTTAACTTTGGGGGGGGGGGGGGGTTAAAATTAAAAGAGAACTGTGGGGTAACCTTTTTATCCCATAGTTCTTTTAATGGTCACGGAAGGACATAAACTAGCGCCCTCCCGTGACCCAAAGCTCAGTATATAGCGAGCTACAGCTCAGCTTGCGATATACTGAGAGCACCGCAGCTGGGACGGATCCTGACAATACTGTCTGGATCCACCCAGCTGCGTGAGTGACAGCTGGCTCTGCCTATCTAGAGGCAGAGCCAGGTGTGCCAGCCCCCTCCCCTTCTGTTCCTCCAGTCAGCGCTGGAGGATCAGGGAGGGGAGGGGGGAATCCCTGCAGGGAGCGGTGACGGTATGTGTTCGCTCACTTCCCGATCTATAGAGCCGACGTGAGTTTCATTGTCACACGTCAGCTCCAACTATGAGGATGAGTGTAAGTCAGTGGCGTAACAATCGCCATAGCGGCCCAGGCGGCCGCTATGGGGCCTGGGGCACAGCGGGCCGCCTGGGTCGCTATGGCATATCAGGCTGCTGGCTGTCACTGGTGGGTGTGAGGAGGAATGTGTCGCTGTTAGATCACTGACAACATGTCAGTGATCTTTGCAGTGGCGCGTTCCTCCTCACAGCCGCTGCTGTGTCAGTGACAGCCAGCAGCTGCGGCGGAGGATGCTGGGCTCGGCGTCGCAGCGGAGGAGGAGGGGGGGGAGGTGGGGCCCAGTGACGCCAGAGGAGGTGGGGCTGGTGACATCAGAGGAGGAGGGGCCCGGCAAAGGAAGGGGAGGCTGGGCCCTGTGCAGGAGGAGGCAGACAGCGGATCAAGGCTGACAGGTAAGGGGTGTGACCAGCCCACCTGAGACCCTACAGAGCCCACCATAGAGTTTATAGCGGGCTCTGCAGGGTCACTCTCAGGGGGGCTGTTTGGGATCCCAGGGAGGGGCTCTGCAAGGAACGTAACTAGAAATCACAGGGCCACATACAAAATTTTGCTATTGGGCCCTGTGATTTTTAGTTACGCTCCTGGTGTAAATCACTCACCTTAAAGTTCTCCTTTAAGTACATTTCAGGCCTAAAATCTGGATTATAACCTGAGTGCAAAAAAAAACGGCAAAACCAGTTCTGGCAGGGGCAGAGAAAGGGTTAAAGGTAACAGCAGCTAAATTGAGACATTTTTGTGAATTGTACAGATTGGGTGTTCCCGCCCCCGAATTATATTTGAATCGTGCCGGCCATTTGTCAGACAATTGAGAACAAATGGTTGTAGAATGAGAAAACAGATATTTCAGGTTCTTTTCATTGTGAGCGGTTCCCTGATCTGTGATCTGGCAAATGGCACAATGTAACCTCTGACACATCACCGAGAGCCGCAGAACGGTCACAAATGGAAATATAAGATTGTAAGGTCGCAGAGGTCGGTTAGCAGCAGCTGAACGAATTGGCCCGGAGCGATAGCGGCATACGTGTTAGTTGTTACACGTACCCGATACAAGCCGGCTGCAATGTTACAGCTACGATGTCTGTTTCATCTCTATTTCCTGTTTGGTGTTTCCTTGTTTCGTGTTCTAGCAATGTTTCAGAAACATGAAAGCTCAGTTAAGGGTCAGTAAACCCAAAGCTGAGATTTTGGGGGTTATTCACAAAGGAGCCCGAAGGCCCAAAGTAGCTTCGGCTGATCCTTCCGCTCTCTTCGGCCGCCGGAGCCCTTCGGTTCAGTCGAACCCAAGGGCTGCCGTACGGGCTATTCACAAAAACCCGTACAGCAGCCAAAGGCGGCCGAACGGCTCAGCCGAGCCCAAGGCATATGCTTCGGCTCGACTGAGCCGAAGTGACACTCGAAGCGGGGGGAACAGCCTGCCGAAGCGCCGGCCAGAAGCCCCGCAAATGACAACCGGGCGGAGCCAGCTGTAACCTCACGGCTGGCTCCGCCCAGTTGTAATGACAAATCAGCACCCCCAAATAACCTGGGGACGCTGATCTGTCATTAAACAATAACAACTGGGCGGAGATGGCCGTGACATCGGCACAGTTGTTATTCATTGGCCGGGACCTGCTAGAAGACTCCGACAGGTGCTGGCCAATAGGAAACAGTTGGGCGGAGCTAGCTGTCACTTCTAGCTTAACCCAATTGATTTTTTTTCTTTCACTTATTTAAAAAATATTTATTTTTTTAATTTAATATTTATTTACATTTAAAAAATATATTTTTTCAACTTTTTTCACTATTTGCTATCCTGCTCGGTACCAAGGAGGGTGACGAGCTATGAAAACATGATTCATAACTCATAATGGCCACTAGATGGAGCCGAGGAGCATAGGAATGATGCCATGCCATGCAATGCAAATTCCAAAGAGCATAGGAACTATGCAATGCCATGCAAACACTGCTCGTCCAGCGTATAGCTGGGCGAATGACATTTGCATAGTATTCCTGCCACTAGATGGAGCTGATGAGCATAATTTATAATACAGCTTTATAAATCAGCCAGTAAATTGTACGCAAACCCAAGCAATGAACGTCTTTCGTGTGTTCCCTTATTATCTGTTTAATAAACCACCCAAATTTTTAGGTTGTCACCAGAACAGGAAAGATGGGAAATCTACCAATGGTGACCCTGCTGACCGCCAGCGATTTCCCTCACTTTGGAGAGATTTCTTCTCGCTTCCTGTTGTGGCTGTAGGACAGGAAGTGAAGGGAAATCTCCCTAGTTCGAAGCCGACAGGAGTTATAACCCTCCCTTACTCTATGCAAACCTAAAAAAAAAAAGTTTGGGCTTTGGTTCCACTGTAATTTAAACCCCCGTTCCAGGACAATATTGTCTAACCTCATACCACCAATACTGCAAGGTTTTCTTACCTGTTGAAGCATGTAATACTCACCTAAGTCTTCTGTCTGGGTCCCTCCCCTTCGCTATTTCCAGGTGCAGCAGGGAGGACTACAGAGCACCTCCTATATTTATTATAAAGAGAAGGAGAGGGCAGGTGTTCTATAGTCTTGTCCTAGAATGACAATGCTACTTCTCCATAAATACAGTACAGTTTATAAGGGCAAAAAATACCTGTTGATCCTGCCCGAAACCTTGTCAACTGATAATTTCCTGCTCTCTCTCTCTCTGCACTGTTATCAGTTAGAATTGTTCCCAGTTATCTCTGAGGACTACAGACCTCCTCCCATCTATGTTATAAAGAAGAGAAGAGGGGAGGTGTTCTGTTGTCCTATCCTATGGTAACAATGCTGCTTCTCCATAAATTCAGTTCAGCCAGTGAGCATTATCAGCTTGAGACAGCCAGAAACTTTGTCAGCTGATAACTTCCTGCACTGCACTCTTATCAGTTATCTATGAGGACTACAACCACCCTTCCACCTATAATATAAAGCAAAGGAGAGGGGAGGTATTCTGTAACCCTATCCGAGGCTGAAAATAGTCAGTGGACATGGTCCCCTGGAGACAGGAAGTGAGCTTGTGGCAGGATCGCCAGGTGAAATTAAAAAAAGAAAAGAAAAGGAATGCAGCTGCCACATCAAGAGAAGATTTGGATTTTCTGTGCTGGTTCGGCTCCGGTGTAACTATAACGCATCCCACTCGCGGTGCGTTTTCCTGATATTAGTAATGTGTTGATGTTATTTGAAACTGCAGATAATCACCGCTGTGATGTTCCTGGCAACCGCCGGAGCCAGCTGACAACGCGGAGAGAGCGATGCGCCACATCAAACGATTTAAAGGGACTGAGATAAATGGGCCGAGCCGTCATTAAAACGTAAACATATATTTTTTTTTTTTTAAAAATAATTCATAAAGCCGACTAATGATTAAATGTTGTCTTCATAATGCTCGCATTAATAAATGCGCCTTGGCAACGCGCCAGACCCGCATTCAAAGAATTACAGCAAGAAGTCTTTAGAATTCCAAGTGAAAGTTTGTGAAACCTTTTGAATGTTCTGGCTCACTTTTTTGAGGGGCAGGAGGGGGCGTGGCGGGCCACTGAAGTGAATGGCACCGTAGCCATGCAATGCGATCGGCCGCAAGGGATCGGCGGCACCTTACGCCTGCGGCCCGGTGCGATCTAAATAGTGCTTGCAGTGGTAAGCACGGATGGCGCCGTGCGTCTTCAAGTACAAGGAAATGGATGATCACCAGCACTCCAGAAATATAGTTCAAATCTTAGGGGGTTATTCACTAAAGAGCCGAAGGATACAGCCGTAGCTTCGGCTGATCCTTCGGCTTGCTTCCGCCGCCTCCTCCCTTCAGTTCGACTGAACCGAAGGGCTGCTGTACGGGCTATTCACAATAGTCCGTACAGCAGCCAAAGGCAGCCGAGCTGCTCAGCCCAGCCGAACGCATATGCTTCAGCTTGGCGGAGCCCTAGTGACACCCGAAGCGTGGAGAAAGCTGACCGATACCCACCCAAATTTTTGTGTTTTTATTTCTTTGTGACAGATCCACTTTAGGAAGGAAAAGATGTACATAATATATACAGGTGAAACTCGAATAATTAGAATATCGTGCAAAAGTTTAAGGTCCCCCCCATACATACACGCATGCAAGCAGGCATCGAATGCGCATACACGTGAAAACGACGATTTCGCCCATTACGCTGCACATGTTACATATCGCCGCGAACGTCGGAATGAGAGCAATAATTGTAGGGCTATCAATCACTGATAACACTAAACTGATGAGCGGTAAAAGCTTTTAAAGCGTCACCTATGGTCAATTTTGGGCATGGTAATTGTTTGCGATGGTGCGCGCAATTTTAAAGCATGACATGTTTGGTGTCTATTTACCCGACGTGACCCCGTCTTTTTATATTTTACCAAAAATATGGGTGATAAATGGGTGTGGTTACTGGGGGTGTGGCCACTAAAGGGTGTGGTCACTGAGGGGCGCTGTAAAGCTTTCTCGCACAGGGCGCCTAAAGGCCTAAGGCCGGCCCTGATATTGATACAAGCAGGAATAATGAAAGGCTGTATGAATACATAAGGATCCATCAGTCACTAGTTATCATCTTTTGAAGTTTAGTTCTCATTTACACGTAATAGAAGTGATGGAAGGTACCCACCAGCAGATGAACCTCAGAACATTCAGGAAAGTTAGAGAAAATGAATAATAACAGCAATGCTGTCTCAGGTTTTATAATTATAAGCAGACAGGTTAATTTAAGTCTACATGAGGATGTGATATGAACCCCTCCGAGTCCTGATTTTAATAGAACTGAACCTAATTCAGGCCAGCTTTTAATTACTTGCAAATCTATGTACAAATCTATGGGGCCTCCGCACGGGGGAATCTCGGTATTCTTAGACCAAGACGAGTGATTATTTCTCAAAGTGTTCAAAGTCAGTTAGTGAAAGTTATTTGTTAACCGGTGGAATGCCAAGTATGCAACGCTTGTCCGTGTAACACTGCGATTTGCCCTCGGTGGCGTGAACACTGATCGGGTATTGATTACAGATGAGCGAATCATTTGGCGTGAGCCAGAATTTGCAGCTGATTTGACATCCTGAGAAAGCTGGTCTGGCTCCTCATTAGGCCCCATTCACACTGAGCGATTTACGGAGCGATTTTTGCAGCGATATCGCTCATATTTCCACGCGATATCGCTCTATGTAGCTTCCCCAATCCATTTCAGTGGAGCTGTTCACATCTCGTCGCTCAATATCGCTCAATATCGCTTGTAGCTCGTCGCTGGTAGCTTGTCGCTCCCACATGACCCTTTTTTCGAGCGATTTTGAGCTATATTGCTCCTGATTTCATACAGCCCAATAGGAAAAAGTTGCGCGACACGTCGCTCAATATCGCTTGTCGCGCAATATCGCTCAAAGTCGCGTGATTTTCATGTCGCTCAGTGTGAATGGGGCCTTAGGAGGGTGGAAGGGATTTTTCCCAATTTTAGGACAAATGTTGATTAGAATTTCATAAAGATGTATATATCTTAATTACCGGGACAATGACAACACAAGGGGTACATAGGAAATATGGGGTGTTATATCAGTTACTCTAAATTAACACATTTCCCCCGGTGGAGTGTCCAAGGGTCTCCTCTCCACCCAATTACCAGGGGAACACATTTTCCATTACTTGTCCATGTCTAAAGTTACACTTGGGTATTATTATTATTATACAGGATTTATATAGCGCCAACAGTTTGCGCAGCGCTTTGCAATATAAGGAAGACATTACAATCACAATTCAAGACAAGATGGTAAGGAGGGCCCTGCCCCTGAGGGCTTACAATCTAAAAGGGAGGGGGAAGTGATACATGAGGAGGTAGCTGTGTGGGGATGAATTGTTTGAGAAATGTATATTTCGGTGTTTAGGTTGAGGTCAGATAAGCTTACCTGAAGAGATGAGTCTTAAGGGAACGCCTAAAGGTAGTCAGAGTAGGAGATAGACGGACAGGTTTGGGTAAAGAGTTCCACAGAATGGGGGAGACTCTAGTGAAGTCCTGGAGGTGAACATGGGAGGAGTTGACAAGGGAGCTAGAGAGCAAGAGGTCTTGGGAGGAGTGGAGAGGACAGTTAGGGTGATACTTAGAGACCAGGTTTGAGATATATCCGGGGGTAGAGTTGTGGATGGCTTTGTAAGTGGTTGTTAATATTTTGAATTTTATCCTTTGGGCGATTGGAAGCCAGTGGAGGGATTGGCAGAGGGGGGTGGGGGATGGAACCCAGTGCAGGGATTGGCAGAGGGAGG
>NW_017306347.1:800164-809174 GCF_000935625.1 Nanorana parkeri | reverse complement strand
GGGGATGGAAGCCAGTGCAGGGATTGGCAGAGGGGGGTTGGGGATGGAAACCAGTGGAGGGATTGGCACAGAGGGGTGGAGGATGGAAGCCAGTGCAGTGATAGGCAGAGGGGGGTTGCAGACACTGAGCGGTTGGTTAGGTGGATAAGTCTGGCAGCAGCATTCATGATAGATTGAAGAGGGGAGGAGCCTGTGTAGCGGTCAGCCAATGAGGGTAGCAATATTTTTACCTGAAACAAGTCATATTTACAGTATGTACGTACTGATTTATTATCTTTTATTACCTTCAGTGAAGATACCATCGAGCACAGCAAAGTCACATACCCTGATATTATAGTACAGGGGTAGGCAACCTTGGCACTCCAGCTGTGATGAAGCTACAAATTCCATCATGCATCTGGGAGTCATGCCTGTGGCTGTCTTGCAATGGCTCCTGGGACTTGTAACTCCACAAAAGCTGGAGTGCCGAGGTTGCCTAGCCCTGTTATAGTAATTTGTATCCTGCTTACCATAGTGCTGGACTACAGACATTCAAATGGAATAATATATCTTAGATATGTAAGCTGCGGAAAAATTCGGTTTGGTTCGGATATTTCGTTATTTCGGAAATCGAGATTCAGATCTGAAATTCAATTTGGTTCGGGTTTCGGAGGAGTTTAGGAATATTCGTTGCGAGTGAAACAGAAAACCATATACAGATATTAATACTAAAGCTGAATCTCCTAGACCCGAATGGCACTCGGGATCCGAATTTCCGAATTGCAATTGGGAGCTCCTGAATGCCATTCGGGGCTGGGAGCCTCAGCTTTCGTAATATATGTATATGGCTCCCAGACCCGAATGTCATTCAGGAGCTCCAGAATGCAATTCGGAAATTTGGATCCCGAATGCCATTGTTCTTTAGGAACCTCAGCTTTAGTATTATATGTATGTGGTTCCCAGATCCCAAAGGCATTCGGGTTTCCGAATTTCCGAATTGCAATTGGGAGCTCCTGAATGCCATTCGGGTCTGAGAGCCTCAGCTTTAGTATTATATGTATATACTGTATATGGCTCCCATGTTGCTGTAATGAAAATCCATGTTCAGACCCATTCAGAGGCATTAAACTGAAAACCACATCTGATTGGCCAGAAAAGTCACATGTCCGATTCAGTCTCATTTACGAAATGCTGACGAGATCCGAAATTCGGAAACCCAAAATTCACATTCGGATGCGTTGGGATTCGGAAATTCTGATCTGTCCGGATGTCTGCATTTCGGAAAATTCAACAAAGCTAATCGCACACGTCTAATATATCTAGTTACTTGCACATAATACATAATACTAAATACTTTCCAGGTGCATCAGAAAAGAAGATGTCCAATGTCTTACAGTTCATATTCCTCTCTAAAGCAGCCACAGCCTGAGTAGAAAAACCTGTCCCCTGCCAGCAGATGCAAAGTGGCAGCCTTGCTTTCTGTGGAGAAGCAGCGGGCTCTCTGCAGAGGTCAGACCCACCACCTACTGAGTCAGAATTGTAGCTCTGCAATCAGCAAAACTCATTCGTCCTGCTAATTTGAGAGCTGTGGCTCTTACTCAGCAGGAAGACTTCTGCAAAGAGATCACTGCTTCCCCTGCAGACAGCCCGAGTCCTACTCTGGAGCATGCTGGCACAGGGCAGGCTTTTCTATTCAGGTTGTGGCCAGTGGTGTAACAATCGCCATAGCGACCCAGGCGGCCCGAGCCCAGGGGGGCCCGGTCAGGGCCGCCTGGGTCGCTATGGCATGTGGGGGTGTTGGCTGTCACAGACACAGCTCAGCAGTGGCCATGCGGGGCCAGGGGACGGACCACAGGGGCGCTGACAGGTTAGAGATCTCAGACCCTGCAGAGCCCACTATAGAGAGTCTATGGTGGGCTCTGCAGGGTCACTCTCCGCTGGGGCTCTGCAAGTGGCATGACTAGCAATCACGGGGCCCCATACAAAATTTTGCTATGGGGCCCTGTGATTTCTAGTTACGCCCCTGGTTGTGGCTGAAGACTTTGAACATCTTTTGTTTTGATGCACCTGAAATGAACTTGGCTCATTTAAAATGAACATTTGATTGGGCTGTAAATGGATGTAAAATGTTTTCATACATATTTATTAATTACAAGTATTTATATAGTTGCAACAATTTTTTTGCGGAGCTTTACATAGTGCACATTCACATCAGTCCCTACCCTCAAGGAGCTTACAACCTAAGGTCCCCATCTCACATGTACACATATTAGAGCTAATTTAGACAGAAGCCAATTACCTACCAACATGTCTTTGGAGTGTGGGAGGAAACCCATGCACGCACAGGGAGAACACGCAAAACTATAGATATACATTCTGTATAACTATGTATTTATGAAATGTCTCCTAGCCAGGTAAATAGAAGTTATTCCTTGTTGCACATGAATATTTTCTATTTACTACATGCAGAAGCGGCTAGTAGACTTGAGACCACTTTGTAGTCTTATCAAGCTGATGTTTTCCAATGTTGTGAATAGCTGAAAACACCTAAAGAGCAGATGATCAAACTGCACAGCCACATAGAAGGGACATACTGTATATTCTTCCTTCTCTCCTAGTAGATACAAACATGTTGAAGTAGCCATTGCTAGGCTTTCCTTAGAAAGCCCAGTATAGGCTGCAAAGATGGAAGGACCATGCATCAAACATTTTCAAAAAAATGTTGTCAAATAGAAGTTTTTACAGATTCTATGAATACAGTTTACAGATGTTTACAGATGTAAAAAAAATTATAAATAAAAATACCCAAAAACCATTTTAGTTTTACTATACCTGTACAGCCAGGGACGTAACTACAGATCATGGTGCCCCATAGCAAAAGTTTGATGGGGCCCCCTTGGCGAACCCTAAAATCTAAATCCAGGATGGGTAGCAAGAGAGCTGTCTGCATACACTCCTCCTATACATCTGATGTCAGCTCTTTTGATTGAAACTGTTATCGGGGGTACAGGATCAACAGCAACTTCAGCCATCCTTCATGGGGCACCCTGCTACGGCTAGGCCCCATAGAAGTCGCATGGGCTGCTATGGCTATTGTTACGCCCCTGTATACAGGTAAAACTAGCCTGTATAGGTATTTGCCATGTAGGCCATACCTATATGGCAGAAGCCAGGGGCCACACACCCCTATAATATGCAGAGCCTATCTAGCTCACCAAACTGGGTTTGTGTCCACGATCTCTCTCCACATCACCTTGCGAAACCAACACTACCTTCACAAAGTCGCCCGCAGCGCCAGACCAACTAGTTATGCAGTAGAACCTGATTGGCTGAGTGCAGCCCCTTCTTCTCCCAGTTCTTTTGTACAATGAATAGCAGGAAGTTAAAACAAAGAAAATCTGTATTTAAAAATACATTGAGAAAATATGTGCGTTGCAAACACAAGGCTAGTGGATCAACAGTTCAAAAAACCCTTAGAGCAGGACAAATCAATATCTATGTACACACATGTAGTGATCTGTTTTCCAAATGGACTCTCGCATTGCTAATAAAACGATGAAAGACTGAATGGTTCCCACTAATGAACGTCATTGAAGAGTCCAGATGGAACACCTTTGTTTTAGTCAATGGTCAATGGTTATATAGACAAATATAAATGTTTTATTATTAAACCGCAAAAAGGGCCCCAAAAACATATATGTGCAAATATCCAATTGTAAAAAAGACATTGGTCCCCATAACCCCCCCCCCCCCCCCCCCCCACATAAATGAAAAAAGAATTCGGCTCAATGAGCATTCCTGATGATTGTCCAGGTGTAGGATAAGTAATTGGCATGGAAGCATATGTATACGTGATAAGCAGCCAACTGATCCCGACATGGTCCCTCTGGCCCATCCTTAATTAGTAGGTGTATATATATATGTCCTCATGGACACTGTGTCAAGCGCCTCAGGACGCACAGGGTGTCATCACCATACTCTTATGAAGTTATTCCTGATATGCAAATTCAGTTCTGGAGATTCTATTTATCAAACGGCATTCCACCAACCAAAGTGGATTTGTTTCTACAATATGCCCTCTTGAAGGAATGTATTCCAGTCATGTGGACACATAAATATCCAAGTTGTCTGCTCATTATGTAATGTATACATTTGCTTTCATCCCAAGTGGATGGTGAGAAGTCATTACTTATCCTACACCTGGACAATCATCAGGAATGCTCATTGAGCCGAATTGATTTTTCATTTATCATCTGTTTTGTTTTGTCTTTTATGTGTTATGAGGACTAGGAATGCAGCGATACCAATACTTGTATCGGTGCCGATACCGAGTACTCACCCAAATGCTCCGATGCCTAGCCCGATACTTCACTGACGAGGGAGCATGGAGCCGGCTTCCTGGCCAATCAGGAAGCCGGGCAACGTGTAATGACTCGCTGCCCGGCTTTCTGAAGCTGGCTTCATGCTCCCTCGTCACCTCATGACAAGGGAGCATGGTGCTGGTTTCTCGGCAAACAGGAAGCCGGGCGCAACGTCATTACACGGCGCCCAGCTTCCTGATTGGATAGAAAGCCGGCTCCATGCTTTCTCGTCACCTAGTGACGAGACGCATGGGGACAGCTTCCCTGCTAATCAGGATGCCGGGTGGCGAGTCTTTACACGCCACCTGGCTTCTTTAATGGGACTTCCGGTATCAGTATTCGGTAATGGCGAGTACCGAAAAAAAAATATTGGTACTCGATAAATACTGGTATCGGTGCATCCCTAGTGGGGACCAATTTCTTTTTTAGAATTGGATATTTGCACATATATGTTTTTGGGACCCTTTTTGGGGGTTTAATAATAAAACATTTATATGTTTCTATATAAACATACAGACAGTGGCGTAACAATCGCCATAGCGACCAAGGCCACAGGGGGGCCCGGCCAGGGCATCCCTCTGATGCTGTGTGGGCCGCCATATGTAAGAAGAGTTGGGGCCCAGCGACCACCGAGGCGGACAGCGCTGACAGGTAAGAGCTGTGCAACCCATCTGAGACCCTGCAGAGCCCACTATGGTGGGCTCTGTAGGGTCACTCTCAGGTGGGCTGTTTCGTATATCAGGTGGGCTCTGCAAGTGGCATTACTAGCAATCACGGGGCCCCGTACAAAATTTTGCTATGTTTTTCTAGTTACGCCCCTGCATGCAGGTTACGGCTTTTTTCGACCATTGATTAAAACAAACACGTGTTCCATCTGGACTCTTCAATGACGTTGATTAGTGGAAATCATTCGGTCTTTGATATATTTAAAAAAAACATGACATGATTTTGTTAATCAGTACAGAGCTGGATTAAGTGGTGTGTGTGTTTTGGTTTTTTTATTTATATCTGCCCGGCTTTCAGCCTTATGCTTTATATGTTATGTCCATACTATGACGAATGCAATGCAATCCCATCAGGAAGTTCTGTTTAATGGCATGTAGTGACTGCGCTATTTTATTATTCTTCATTTTTCCAGCTGAGAGCATTTGATACATTGGCCCCCCCAAGGGCTAGATTCATCAAAGGGCCATCTTTTTTTTATTTTCCGCATGAGAAAAATGAGACATCATGTTATGTTATTCTGTGGGGCTGATTCATCAAAGTGTCAGAGCAACAGCTATCCCCCCTCCGCCTAGAGTCCGCTCCACACAACAACACAAAGAGAGGAATCACTTATAGTAAGAGAGATGTACACGGCCTCTAATAACGCTCAGACGCGGAATGCATTAAAGGCATTTCACTTTAAAAAGAACATCGCCGACGATCCATAACGACAAACAGGATGACTGAAAGAGGGAACGCTTAATGGAGGCCAAGCATCAGATGGACGTAGTTCCCGTTCAATACTTGCGTGCTAAGTAATGCAGAAAGCTGGCCACACGCTGGTAGATTTTTTGTACGAATGTTCATATGATAAATCTCAACAGAACATTCGATAACGGCGTCAGAGACATGACGGAGGTCCTTCAAAATTATGGTTGATTTTTAGCATTCAGTTGTGGAATGAATGGAGTTTCCCGAATGAAAACCGCAGTCACTGTTAAGATTTTTAAAAATCGATCAAAACGGGTGGGCCTCCAGCTGTTGTGGAACTACAAGTCCCAGGAGGCATTGCAAGACTGACAGTTACAAGTACGAGTATTTCGGTATCAAATACGAGTACCGATATTAAAATTTTTTGGTACTCGCTGAAACCGAGTACCAATACTGGTGCCGTGTGCCCCAATTATCAGGAAGTCGGGCAGCGGATCATGACCCATCGCCCGCCTTCCTGATGGCCTGTGAAGCCGGTGTTCTAGCGAAAGAACACCGGCTTCACTTGCCGAGGCTGCCTGGCTTCCTAACCAATCAGGAAGCCAGGCGGCGTGTCATGAAATGCTGTCCGGCTTCCTGATTGGTCAGGAAGTCAGGCTGCCTAGCAACAATTGAAGCCGGCTTCCTAGCCACTCAGGAAGCTGGGCAGCATGTCATGACTCGCCTCCCGGCTTCCTGATTGGCTAGGAAGCGGTCATCACTTGTTTCTAGGCAGCGTGGCTTCCTGACCCATTAGGAAACCGGATTCACCCGGACAGTCCAGGTTTTGAATGCTCTGTTCGGGTTTCATGGCAGTAGAAACCCGGACACAAGATGTCAGGCAGACAGGGGCAACCAAAATTAAGATAGGTGCTACTGGCCCCCCACTGAGAATAGTCTCAGCTGTGATATTTACATATGAATGGGTGGCGCTATTTACATATGAATACGCCATGAATAAGCAACAACTCATTCTCCCCGAAAAAAAAATTGTGCATCGCTAGAATGTTCAGGTTTGGCTTGAAAAAAAGGTGGCAACCCTACCCGGCTTCCTGATTAGTTAGGAAGCCAGGCTGCCTACCAACAAGTGAAGCTTGCTTCCTAGCCAATCTGGAAGCCAGGCTGCACGTCATGACCCGCCTCCCAGCTTTCTGATTGGCTAGGAAGCTGGGTTCACTTATTCCTAGGCACCCTGGCTTCCTGACCAATCCCTGAGCACTGGTCCTGATATCCTGTTTTAGGGTGGCTCCTTTATCTTGCAGTTCCTATGGAGCCACCCTTGTGTGTGCTTGTAAGCTGGGTCTGTCTCTACAAAAACACGGGAAGACCAGAGAAAGTCATTCCTCTGTATCCACTCCCCTCCCTTCTCCAGGCTAGTAGATGGACGGCTGCTGCAGACTGCTCTGTCCCTTGTGATCTAGTACTGGACAGGAAATTCAGGGAAGCAGCGTCAGAGCTGTTTGGAAACATGATGACTGTAAATGCTTGGGCAAAAATGAAAAGAAATACTTTGCTGGGCGATGTGTATTTGTTTAATCTGGATTCATTCAAGAGGAACCAATGCAATGGCCTAGGGGTGAAAATAAAGTAAATATACTCACCTGATTCTCTGTCCTGTCTGGCTGCTAGACGGCAGGGGCGAGAGAGGTGAGCACTGTCTGCCATAGAAACGAGGATCAGGTGAGGACATCTTCTTTATTTTCGCCCCCTAGACCAAAGAGAGCACTTGACTCCTGCAAGAAGAATCCTGGAGATCTTCATTAAAGGAGAACTATGGGGTTAGGGCTTTTCCCCATAGTTCCCCATAGTCCACACTAACTGGCGTGCTCCCGTCACCCTAAGCTCAGTATATCGTGAGCTACAGTTTGCGGTATACTGAGACGCCGCAGCTGAAGCGGATCCCAACAATTATGTCTGGATCCGCCCAGCTGCGTGAGTGACAGCTGGCTCTGCCTATCTAGAGGCAAAGCCAGCTGTACCCGCCCCCTCCCCCGTCCGTTCCGCCAGTCAGCGCTGGCGGATCGGAGCGGGGAGGGGGGAATCCAGCCCCTCCCCTGTCATGGCAGATATTCTGAGACGGCTAGGACTATGGTCGGCTAGGACTATGAGGTGAGTGAAAAGCACTCACCTCATAGTTCTTTAAGTAAATAAGTATTTGCTACCTATGCTCCTCAGCTCCATCTAGTGGCCATAATGTGGTATTACATTACATTTGACCTGCAAATAAAATATACTAAGAACATCTGTTTTTGCCTCTACGCACACAGATCAAACATTCACAGACATTTGCAGGGCAAATGGCTCCTCAAATCAATTATAAATAGACCCCTATGTGTTCAGGCTCTTGGGAATCAAGGAAGCAGCATTGTGGTACTGGGAAATAAATCAATGCATGCATGTGGAAATGGCAGAAAGGCATGGTGGATAGGAGGAGCTCAATAGTCCAACATTCAGGGCTGACAACGTTGTATTGGATTTCAGAGGCACTGAGTTGTCAGCTCACACAGGAAGTTAGGACCTCATTTGAGTTCTAGCAAATCATCTTGTATTTTTCTGTACTTGCAGCATTTTTAAAAGGCTAAAAAACGAGGAATGTGCAAAGATTAGAGAGGTGTGCTGAATATGTTTTATTTTTTATTTTTGCTTAGACATACACTTTCTCCTTTTCCCTTTACAGCACCTTGATCATAGTCTATACACAGATAACCATTCATACTTAAAGATCTTCTTTTTTTTTTTTAGAGGGGGTAGAAAAGAAACTTGTTTAAATGGTGGATCATTTTAGGTTGCTGAATCCGTGAGGGCGGTTTTCTGATCGGATGACAAACGCGCTCCTCTCAAAATAATTTTTCTATTCACATTTAAAAAGTATTCCTGTATGCAGAATCCTCATATTGCTTAAAACCCTTGGCAAAAAAATCTCCCGGTAATATTCTGTCACTGGTACAATATAAAACCGCAAATGTCCATACATCTGCATAAAAATCCAGCAAAAGACAATGTTTGAAGTTTGACAGTCTGGAGGGGGAATAAAAGGTCTAATCCTGGATTAGAAAGTGTTATTACTATACTAAACTTTACTGATGATGCCAGCTGAATAGAAAAGGAAAGTTATTCTGTGCAAGTCTAAAGCAAGAAGATATTGCAGTGACAGATGCAGATTACATTCTTACAAAGTGATGCCATAGAAATTAAATATATATAAATATATATAT
>NW_017306347.1:757484-800088 GCF_000935625.1 Nanorana parkeri | reverse complement strand
CCCAATTTTAGATCTTGAGGAAGAGGAGGAGGCATCAGGGAGAAGAGGACCTTCAGCACATGAAGCCCTCCATGACAAAAAGTGGACGTGGCATCATAAAGTATGAGCCTGCACACAGTGTACACCACACCTGTATGCCGCAATCCTTGTACGCACAAGATACTTTTTAATCACAGTGACATAAATTAAAGCTTTACAGATATACACATCCCTTAACACAAAGGGTTAAAAAAAAATAAAAACTGAAAGTTTTTCATTACATATTAGGAAATGCACAGTGCAGAATATACAATCAGGAGGTGTGGAATGGGGAATGCAGAGTGTGGTGTACAGAATAAGATGGTGTGGAATAGAGGATACACAGTGCAGAGTACAGAATGAGACAGCCTGGAAGAGTGGACACACAACACAGAGTACAGAATGAGACGACGGTGTGGAATATGGGATGCGCAGAGTACAGAATCAGACGGTGTGGAATAGCGGATGCACAACTAAGAGTACAGAATTAGGAGGTGTGGAATAGCGGATGCACAACCAAGCAGTGGCGGCTCTAGAGTTTGCGAGGCCTTAGGCAAAACTTAAACATGAGGCCCCACTTAGGCCCATATAGGGTGAGGTCTCGTCCCATTGCCTGGTGGACGGAGCTCCGGCAGACCAGACGAGTGGATTGACCGAGAAAACGGATGAGCTCTCGGCCCTGTCGCTGTGCTGTCAAACTAAGAGTCTCGCTTAGGGCTCTCAGGGCTGAGAGCTCATAATGTTACCTGGCTTGCAGGTAATGTGCCGACCTGGCAAATTAGGCGGCCGCGAGGCCCTCGTTAGCGCGACCGCCTAATTTGCCTATTTAGAGAGCCGCTTCTGCAACCAAGAGTACAGAATTAGGAGGTGTGGAATAGTGGATGCACAGAGCAGAGTACAGAATGAGATGGTGTGTAATAGGGGATACACAGCACAGAGTACAGAATAAGATGGTGTGGAATAGGAAACGCACAGCACAGAGTACAGAATGACATGGTGTAGAATAGGTGATGCGCAGATCAGAGTACAGCATGTGGTGGCATGAAATAGGAGAGGCAAAGCGGAGCACACAAAATGAGGTGTGAAATAGGGGATGCACAGCGCAGAGTACAGAATGAGGAGGTGTGAAATAGGGGATGCACAGTGGAGATTACAGAGTGAGAGGGTGTGGAATAAGGGATGCACAGCTCAGAGTACAGAATGAGACAATGTGGAATAGGGGAATGCACAGTGCAGAGTACAGAGTGATGTTGTGTGGCATAGGGGAATGCACAGTACAAAGTGAGACAGTGTGGAATAGGGGATGCACAGCACAGGTTACAGAGTGAGGCGGTGTGGAATAGGGGATTGTACAGTGCAGAGTACAGAATGAGGCAGTTTGGAATAAGGGACGTACAATGCAGAGTACAGAGTGAGATGGTGTGGAATAGGGGAATGCACATCACAGAGTACAGAGTGAGGCAGTTTGGAATAGGAGACGTACAGTGCAGAATATGCAATCGGGAGGTGTGGGATAGGGAATGCAGTGCAGGATTGGGGTGAAATAGGTGATGTACAGTGCAGAGTAGTGTTACAACACTCAGCCAGGGGTCTTTCTACACATTCTTAATGGTGGCTTGTGTAATATATTAACTACTGGTATGCAGAGTATTTGGGGGCAACGGTAAGGGACTATATTCAAGAATTTGCCAGTAGAAATGGTATCATAGGCAACAACCAAAATGAATTCATGAAAGGCCGTTCATGTCAGACCAACCTATTAACATTCTATGAGGAAGTGAGCAGCAATTTAGATGGAGAAAGGCCAGTGAACATAGTCGGTGGATTTTGCCGAATTTTGTGGAACTCAATACAGTACTCCTACGGTATACGGTCTATGGGCATTGATGGAATGGTGTGTACATGGATAGAAAATTGGTTACAGAACAGGTAAAAAGAATATCAATAAATGGCTCATTTTTTAATGGTCTAGGGTTGGGAGTGGCGTTCCCCACGGCTCTGTCATGGGCCAGTGCTGTTTAACTTGTTTATTAACAATGTTGAGGTTGATATTAATAGTTCAATTTTGCTATTTGCTGATGATACCAAATTTGATAAGCATGGGAATTAACTCATCACAGGACATAGCAATGTTACAGGAACACCTTGACAAATTAGGAGGGAGGGCATCTATATGGTAGAAGAGGTAGAAGAGGTTCAATATTGAAAAATACAAAGTTATACATTTGGGTGTTAAAAATATGCATGCAAGTACTCATTAGCGGGAGCTCCTCTGGGGAAATCAAAGATTTGGGAGTCCTAGTAGACCACAGACTTAGGAATAAATCTGCAGGCTGCAGCTAAAATAGTCAGCAGACTACTATCATGCATAAAAAAAGAGTACTTACTCCAGAGACGAACTCATAATTCCACCACTCTATAAAACATTGGTTTGGCCTCATTTTGAGTATGCAGTTCAGTTTTGGGCACCGATCCACGGGAAGGATGTCCTTGAACTTGAGAGAGTGCAGAGAAAGGCAATGAAATTAATAAGAGGGCTGGAGGACCGAGGCTATGAGGAAAGATTACAGAAATCATACTTATTCACTCTGGAGAAGAGATGTTTAATAGGAGATGATCTCAATGTTCAAAGTGTGAATGGAAATGGTAAAATCAATAATAAACTGTTCACTCTAAGGTTCCTAGACAAGAGGGCACCACGTGAGATAGGAAGAAAAGAGGTTTAATCTCCGACTGCAAGAGTTGTAAAGCTGTGGAACGCCCTTCCCCAGGTAGTGGTATCAGCCAAGAGTATAGACACATTCAAAAAACTTCTAGATATCTTAAAGGAGAACTATGAGGTGAGTGCTTTTCACTCACCTCATAGTTCTAGCCGACCTGTGACAATGAGACTGTCACAGGTCGGCTCAGTAGATCGGGAGGTGAGCGAACATATACCGGCGTTCGCTCACCTCTCGATCCTGTCACAGCTCTCTGCCGTGACGGGGGAGGGGCTGGATTCCCCTCTCCCCGCTCCGATCCGCCAGCACTGACGGGGGAGGGGGCGGGTACAGCTGGCTCTGCCTCTAGATAGGCAGAGCCAGCTGTCACTCATGCAGCTGGGCAGATCTCGACATCGATGTCGGGATCCGTTCCGGCTGCGGCATCTCAGTATACCGTGAGCTGTAGCTCGCGGTATACTGAACTTAGGGTAACGGGAGGATGCTAGTTTGTGTCCTCCCGTTACACTAAGGAGAACTATTGGGAAAAGCCCTGACCCCATAGTTCTCCTTTAGGGGAGCACAATATACAAAAGGTATGGGTAATTCTTAGTGACTCCTTCAAACGCACATACATACACACATATGTGTTCAGTGGCAGAACAATCGCTATAGCGACCCAGGCGGCCGCTATGGGGCCCGGGGCACCGGGGGCCAGGACATCCCCCTGATGTCGTGCGGGCCGCCCGGGTCGCTATGACATCTTAGGCTGCTGGTTGTCACTGGTGGCTGTGAGGAGAAACATGCCGCTGTTCAGATCACTGACAACTTGTCAGTGATCTGTGCAGCGGTGCGTTCCTCCTCACAGCCGCTGCTGAGTCAGTGACAGCCAGCAGCTGCGGAGGAGGATGTTGGCGCCCAGCATCAGCAGCGAAGGAGGAGGTGATGGAGGAGGTGGGGCCCGATGATGGAGGGGGTGGGGCCCAGCGACCAAGGAGGAGTAGGAGGCGTACGGCGCTGCCAGATAAGAGGGTTTGACCAGCCCACCTGAGACCCTGCGGAGCCCACCATGGAGAGACTCTCGTCATCTATGAGCACACTGCTTGTTAGCTCATGAGCACTGCAACAAAACTGACTGGCTCTCAGTCCTGCCTTTTCCTCTCCCATTATGAGCTCTGCTGTACAGTATATTGCAAGAGGCTGATACCAAGTCAAATTTAGGTACATTTTGAAGTCAAATTTAGGTACGCTGTTTGAAATTTGTCTGTGAAGGATCTCATTCATCTAGGTCATGGTATATCTGTAAAAATGAATTGAATTGAGAAAACTGGTCGGATGACCAGCAAAACGTCTTTAAGATAAATACAGCAAGTCCAGTTGCCCTGATTTATTTTTTACAGTTGAAATTGTTTTTTTATTATTGTAATCTGATGGAAAGCTTCTAAAATTGCCAAGTATATGGTCACTATTAACAGCCGTGCATTAGCTGAGGCTGGATCACAGTGCAGTTTTTGGGATGGACCCCCTTTATGTTGCAATACAGATCACAGGAGTATAGAGAAGGGTTTGCTTTAAAGGAGAACTATGGGGTTCTATCTTTTTTTTTATGAATGCATTCCTTAGGCTAAATAAGTAAATAATGTAATTTACTCTAATTAGCCAAAATGCACAGTAAGGCTGTAAAACCTTATTTTAGGTGGTGGGCGGGGCTAAGCGCCGCAATGAGAAGACATCCCGACGTATCTGACGGGATCCTCCCCACTGATGACTGACAATGATTCTTGAGAGCTTCTTATGTCACTGGAGTTCACTTTCGCATATTTAAGACTAAAGTTGCTTTAAAAAGAAATGCATTTTGAAAAATATTATCATTTGTATATTTATTTCACTAATATACATCATACACACACTTAAGATAACAGATTTCCTTTAACAATTAGGGCAATCATTTTTGCCGTGGACTTATTCCACACACCGATCACAATTTATTATTAAATGAAGGCTGTCAGACTTGGGATTAATGTCAGAATCTGTTTGGTGCAATGGAGAAGAGGAGGAGATTGTGCATTAGGGATATGATGGACGCCATCTGGTCATGAGGAGGTTTTCATTTCCCAGCGATGCCTCCCCTGGGTGCATTCATCATTCACTTGAAAACCCAGATACTGTAGGACGTCTCCTAAAGAAATCGCAGTCATGCTGTTTTGTTGTAAACACCAACAACTGTGTGTGCAAAATGAGCGCCTGCTGTGGTTCCAGACTGTTTGGTGCATAAAAAAAAAAAATAAGGACACCTAGGTCAAGTGGGTCAAGTGTAACCCTTAGTCAATGAAAAATGGCCCATCCTCATGTGTCTAAAAAGCATTTGTATCACAAAACTTGTGTGAATCAGCTTTATTCAGAGTGTAGCTCACCCATTGCACCTAAAAAGGAATACATTAGCTCTCCCAGTGAGAGTGGTATTTAATGCAGGGCTCCTGATAGCTTGTCCTAAAGCTCCATCAAACTAACTGTCCCTAACATTTCCTGTAACCCCAACCCCTACCCTCCCTATAACCCTAACACTAAGCATCCCTGCAACTCCAATCTTTTCTATCCCTGCAACCCAAACACTTACCTTCCTTATATGCCTAGCCCTTTCTCTTGCTGTCACCCTAACACTAAGCCTACCTGTGAGCTCAACCCTTACCCTTCCTGCAATCCCATACTAACCTTTCCTGTTAACCTAACAGTAAGGACCCCTGTAACCTCAACACTAACCATCCCTGTAACCCCAAGCGTTACCCTTCATGTAACCCTCATACTAACGTTCCCTGTAACCCTTGCACTAACCCCCTGTAATCTACCACAAACTCTTCCTGTAACCCTAACTCTAATCCTGTCTGTAACTCTAACCATCCCTATGTAATCCTAAACCTTTCCTTCCCAAGCCTAATAATAATCCTCACACTAACCTTATCTGTAAACCTAACACCAACCCTCACTCTTACCATTTCTGGAAACCTAAAAGAAAGGCTCTCAATAGCCTTATGTAAGGAAACCAGGTCTACTGCGCATGTGCATGGTCCTGTTTTTCGTACCATAGGAAAACGGGCACTTGCGTGCATGCGTGCGCATCTGGACGTACGCGCACTGGCTCGCTAATCTGGCGCACAGGAAGTGATGCAGTACCTCTGGATTGATCTCCCTATTTAAAGCAAGCATGGCCTGAGCTTAGTTGCTGGATGGTCTTTCAGCTGTTCCCTGTGATCCTGTTTGTTCTGCCTGTTTTTTGCTCCTGCATCTTGACCCAGATTGAACCTGACTGCTCCTGAGTCCTGATTGCTGCCTGTCTTCTGACCTTGGAATTGTTACTGGACTTTGCCTCTGCCTCATCCCTTATACTTTGCTGCCTGACTGGTGTAACCCCTGGCTTGTCTGACCTCCATTCTGCCTACTGCTCTGGTACCCTGCTGTTCACCTGGTGTGACCTCAGCTCTGCTCTACCTGATCCTGATTCTGGACTTCTGCCTGACACGGTGTTGTCCCATCCACTGGCACCTGTGCTACTTGCTGTTTCTCAGCTCTGTTCCCATCCCCAGAGTTTGGGGGACACAAGGTGCAAGGGGAGCCTCCTCATCCAACCAGTCTCCAGCCAGATACGTGATACCTTCCTTGTAACCCTCACACTAACTCTGTGTGTGTGTGTGTGTGTGTGTGTGTGTGTGTGTGTGTGTGTGTGTGTGTGTGTAGTCTATCTGCTAAAGCATTCGATGCAGTAACCCATAAGTAAGTAAGTGTTTGCGCAAAGCAAGTTGTGTTGTCCTTTAAAACACTATGAAAGTAAGATTTGCCTACACACAAAGCTGTTCCCATTGCCTAGAGATCTGGTTAAACACGGGACCCAAGTTTTATAGCAGCTGTGTCAATAAAAATCAATAATGTAATCAATAACTGTGACCTTTTGACATAGCTGACCTACGGCATTTATAGTGCTGTGCTGCCATCCCTCATTGAAATTACTGCGCTACAAAGTTAGAAGGGCCACAAACTTTCTAAGACAAAAAAACCTGTATCAAAGCTAAAAGGAGGACTCTACGGGGGGACAACATTTAATCGTCACTACAAGAGAGAGACTGCCAAAATCAAGAACCAGTTTTTCTGTGATCACTTAATCCTGGGATTCCTGTTTGCTAAGGAAATTATAGACCAGCAATAACAGAAGCTAAGTGACTTTTAGCGTATCTCTTTTACATACAGACTGTTGCAAATGTTCAATTGATAGGAAAGGATAGGTAGCATATACAGTAGGTGTGGATGTGTATTTGTAGCACTCTGTATGTCTTGTATTGTTTTCCTGTAACCATAAGTCATTTGTATATAGGGTTGCCACCTGTCCAGGATTCACCCGGACAGTTCGGGTTTTGAATGCTGTGTTCGGGTTTCATGGCAGCAGAAACCCGGACACAAGATGTCAGGCAGACAGGGGCAACCAAAATTAAGATAGGGGCTACTGGCCCCCCACTGAAAATAGTCTCTACTGTGATATTTACATATGAACAATCCACGACTCATTCTCCCACAAAAATGACCATGCGTTGCTGGATTGTTCGGGTTTCGCTTGAAGAAAAGGTGGCAAACCTATTTGTATACACATTCTTATTCTTTAGAAAACTACATTAACATACTACAGCGTTTGTTTTCTTTAGTTTACTGATAGACAAACAGCCAAAAATAATAAAAGCAAAATAGGAACATAACCAGATCCATAAATTCCACTGATGTACTATAATGCATGCTTGACAACACAATTACAAGCATTACTCTGCTCTCCTCCTGTTAGCATATTTGTTGACATGCAGCAGAGCTTAATTGGCTTTTGGCGCAGGCTCTCCCTTTTCCAGTCTGAGTGCTGCTATACAACTGCATTTTGTTTTGTTTTGGTCTTTTTTCATTTGCCGGAGTTCATATTTAAAGGAGTTGTAAAGGCCCAACATATACCATCCTGTTATAACATCGACATTGTAATAGGAGTACATAATATAGTTGTTTTTAATTCAAAGCTTGCAATCAAAGCTTCAAAAATCTCTTTTATATAGTGAACCCTGCCTTCCGTCTGCCCATCACTTTCATCAACTTCCTGTATTCCCAGTGTGCTTTACTTCTCTTTCCCTGTTGCTTGATGTGATGCAACCTCGATTTTTCTCAAGATTACATATCCCATCATGCATTGCTTCCAGCAAGCAAAGATAATGTTACATTGTTCAGACGCTGAGTTGTAGTTCAGAAGGCGGGCTCTGATACAAGGAAATGGATATTCACACTAAGCGAAATGCTGTCAGGGCATCGAGGAAGTCCATCCTATGGGCATCCTTAATAAGTAAGTATACAGACTAGACATGTAAGCTGTGGAAAAGTTTGGTTCGGTTATTTCGGGATTCGGATCCGAAATTCAATTTGGTTCGGGTTTCGAATATTTGTTGCGAATACCACAGAAAACCCATACACAGATATTAATACTAAAGCTGAGGCTCCCTAAACTAAAGTCCCGGAATTCGGATCCTGAATGCCATTGGGGTCTGGGAGCAGGGGCGGACTGGGCCGGGGGGCAGGGTGGCAATTGCCCCCCGGGTGGCAGACAGGGGCGGGGAGAAGGCGGGGAAGAGGCAGAGCGGGAGGGGGGCCAAGTTGCTGCACCATGGGCCTCTGGGTTGTACTTGCCCCCTGGGCTAAAAGTTGCCAGTCAGCCCCTGCATGTAAGCCACCAAACTCTTTCATCGTTTACCTGCAGCACGCACTGTTCTGAAGCTACGATAATAAATGGCGGAGTCAGCATTTGTTGTGGCATAAAGGTGGCAAAAAGTGAAGGAATCACAGCGCATTTTATTAAAGGAGAACTATGGGGTTAAGGCTTTTCCCCATAGTTCTCCTGAGGGTAACGGGAGGAAACAAACTAGAGTCCTCCCGTCACCCTAAGCTCAGTATACAGCTACAGCTCGCGGTATACTGAGACGCCGCAGCTGAAGCAGATCCCGACAATTGTGCCGGGATCTGCCCAGCTGCGTGACTGACAGCTGGCTCTGCCTATCTAGAGGCAGAGCCAGCTGTACCCGCCCCCTCCCCCGTCCGTTCCGCCAGTCAGCGCTGGCGGATCGGAGCGGGGAGGGTGAATCCAGCCCGTCCCCTGTCACGGCAGAGAGCCGTGACAGGATCGAGAGGTGAGCGAACGCTGGTATGTGTTCGCTCACCTCCTGATCTACTGAGCCGACCTGTGACCGTCTCATTGTCACAGGTCGGCTAGAACTATGAGGTGAGTGAAAAGCACTCACCTCATAGTTCTCCTTTAAGACAGACTTTGCTGCAGTTCATTAAATTGCCCGTTCGATAAATTGTCATTATTGTGTTACACTCGAGTTCTCCTTTCCGATAAAGAGACACATGGTTGCTCTGATCGATCACGCAGCCTGAAACATATTTATTCGCCCCGTGCAGATCTGCAGAATGTTCCTCCGGTATAAAAAGATATGAAGTGTAAGTGATTTCGTGCTATAGATATAAAATATGTTTTCTCCATTTATCTTTACCAATATACAAAGCAGGACTAGTTTACTAAGTGCCCTTCGTAGGGGAACATTTAACCCTTTCACTGCCGGGCCCTGCTCTTCCCTTTTAAATTACAATCCCAGGATTTTCATAAAATTAACCCTTGCAGTGCGGGAAGAAACACTCACCTGATCCTCAGTCCTGCCCTCAATAAAGTCAAATGGAGAGTCCTGACCGAGAAGCCACCATATTTTGTGGAGGGGGGTGCTGATGCTGATTTGCCTGATGAAGGGACCGGACAGGTTCCGAAACGTTGACACGCATGGTTATATGACCTTCTAGAATGCATAAAAGGATTTCGTTTAAAACATGGAGTGCCGGGATTGAGTCTAGTGTTACGCTGTGGGTATAGCCAACAACTCTAGAGATAGCCATCTGTCACGATGATACCCTCACAAGGGCATGACGGTTCTTCTTCTACATCCTAACACCCTCGGGAGAGATAGCCAGGGAGGGGTGGAGAGAGAGTGTGGAGTTCACCTCCCTTATGTTTTAAACTTTACCCTCAGCTTATTGGATGGGAAACTGGCACAAGTTTACAAGACGAAAGATGTAAGATATTCATTTTGATGGGAGTAGATGGAGAGTGGATATGTTATAGTGTAGTAGGAGACCTAAATGTATCTATGGGGTGGGGGGAGTCTGACTGGGGCTTGTTTTATGGTGTAATATGTAGGATTTGGCATATGTTATGCTGCACTGTATTAACGTGTTGATATTAAGGCACTATGTTGGTGTCATGTTTGTATGTATAACTAATGCAAAATGAATAAAAATAATTTTTAAAAAAAACATGGAGTGCTGGTGACCATTTATTCTGTTCTGCGCTCAATAAAGGGACATTTTTGGCACAAGAACAGGTCTGGGATACCTGAAAGGAGCTTCCTTAGCCCTCAGAAGCTATGTAAAGCAAATTGCACCCTGAGAAACCACAAAGGACCATTTTGATTTTGCCTTCCTGTTGACTCCAATGCATTTAATCAGAAAGGTACATTTTCAATTTTACTATGCCTAGTACTAGTTCTAGGTCAAATATCTAACTGTGGTCAAGCCAAAAGATTTTTTTGACAGTCATGGAATGTGTATCCTGCATGGGGAGGTAAATGGGGGGGGGGGGGGGGGGGGAGAAGAGGTGAAGTGTTTTGTTAAAACGCTTCAGAAATGCCTGTAGCGTGTCTGACGCATTTAAGATGCATCTAGGAGGTGCCTGAAGCTTTCAGAACATCTTCATTTTCGAAGACACATGGAAACCTTTGTTTAAACTTAGTTTATGACACACTGTCATTCACGTGAATTGAGGTGTTGCTTTGCAAGCTGTCAACGCCTGTCAAGTTTTGCATGAAAGATAAAAATCAAAGTGAAGTAAAGCAATACCAATGCTCTATGAATTTTATGTGTGTACTAGACCATTAGCTGTTGTATTAATGGGTTGCAGACCTTAGATGTGTTAAATATGGCGAAAAATTGCACTGAATTGCACTGAATTGCACTGAAATGCACTGAGTGTATGTAGCACAGTGGCATAGTGGTTAGCGCTTCTGTCTTGCAGCACGGGGGGTCCTTGGTTCAAATCCCAGCCAGGTCACTATCTGCAGGGAGTTTGTATGTTCTCCCTGTGCTTGCATGGGTTTCCTCCAAGTACTCCTGTTTCCTCACACACTCCAAAGACAATTTGGTTAATTGGCCCTCTATGTACGCATGTGATATAGGGACCTTAGATTGTAAGCTCCTTAAGGGTAGGGACTGATGTGAATGTGCAACTATGTAAACTGCTGGGTAAATTGTCGGTGCTATGTAAATACTTCTATTAAATAAATAATACCCTGTCCCTATCACCCTCCCTCACTGTTGTTCCCACCTGACACTTTTACTGTCAATTTGCCAGGCTTCATATAGCAGCAACACAGATCTTATAGCTGAAGTCCAGGTGCAAACATTTTTAGTGTACTTTGTGTGCACCAAATTCCAGAGCAAAACCAAAAATTCACCTCGCAAAAGTAGCAGTTCGTCAGGTGTGGATGTGACGGCGGGCTGTGGGGATTTTTTCTTTTGTTGAGTCAGCAAGCGGTGGTTTGTGATTGGCGAGGATCCGCATCACTGGATGACGTGATTGACGATGGATTTACATTGTGGTAGGTTTTTGGGAGTTTTTTTATGAATAAAGGACTTGTCTGTGTGGTGTGGTGTGTTTATTTACTATTTTACTGTTTATTTGGTGAATGAGTAGGGGTAACAACTGCCCCTAACTCATTCATAAGGGGGTGGCATCCGGGTGCCCCCTTTATGAAAGGTGGCACCCAAATTCAGATAAGCCCCCTGCCAGCAGACCCCCACAAGCACCGGGTCAGGGTTGTGGGGAAGAGGCCCTTGTCTTCATCAACCATGTGGAGAATGTTGAGGGTATGTAGCCTGGTATGGTGCGGAAGGGGCACAATCGCCCTTCCTTTCCTGCTCTGCCAGGCCACTGCTCGGATCAAGGGTCTGGTAAGGGATTTTGAGGGGGGGGGCACGCTTTTTTTTTTACGTGACCCTTTCTGGTATAAATTTGGGGGGAAGACGCCACATGTTTTCGGAAACGAAACTTACATGTCTAGTCACATGTTCCAGGAGGCAGACTCAGAGTTACAGGAAGTAAAGGGAGATATATTAATCTGCCCTTAGTAAAAATGGCCACCGTGAGAAGAATTGGGAGGAAAAGACAAATAAAGTATATAAAGAATAAAAAGCCGGCCATTATCTATAACCATATGTGTGTAGATTGTCATTACTAAACATTTCTAAAGATTACATTTTTAATATAAGGGTGAAGTTCCTCTTTAATGTGTCCTGATTTTGAAATGCGGAATGCTGGGCAGACCACTTGCTTGCCCACACTTTCTGTTGTTTGCTCTCCGAGCCAACACTCTCTTTTTACCGGATGAGCATCAAGCAACGCAAATGCAAATGCAAATGCAAAAAAAACCTTATACTCTCTCTAGCATCAAGCCACTCCATCAACTCCTTGTACACATAATTCTCTGAAAAGCTTCCATAAATTGCGTCTGTGTAATGCAAAGGGGGAAAAATGTTGCGGTTCTTTAGCACATACACCATTTACATCCCCCGAGCTGAACCACTACAATTGCATCGCCTGGTAAGGAATTAGCAGCAATCCCAGCTGTCCAGCCATTATTATCCTCCATGAAGGGATGAGGCAGAACAGCTTGCACAGCCACTGAAAAAAAGATGGAAGTACAATTACCCAGGCGGTATCGGATAAAGGAGTTAGCTAATGACAATTATTTTCTGAAGGGTAAATATATTTTTGTTAATGGACTTGCGTGGCGAAGGCAGTAAAGCCAGAAAACACTGCTATGGCAACACAACAAGGTTCAGTTAAATCCCTTTAGCAAAAAAAAAAACAGACAAGGTCAAGAGCACGAAAAGGTTTCAACTAAAAAAAAAATATGCAGCGTGGAAGCGTGAGTGCCGAAAATCACAGAACTTGTAAAGTTTTACTGACTGCTGCTCAGGGACACAAGAAAAAGCACCGGAAAGTCCTGTGGCTGATTCCTTGGTAATACACTTACTCCTATGTGACAGGCCAGGGCAGATCTGCTTAATATGATTCCACATAGGTAGAGACACTCTGTGCTGCCTCCAGCAATTGTATAGCGAACGCAGTTGCATTGGTATTTGTTTATTAAGATTTGTCATAGTTATTGCTTTGTTGTGCTGCCACCTTGTGGTCATTGTGTTTATGGCATTTCTTTTCTGTGTATCCTCCCCTTCTCTGTGATCCAATTTCCTCTTTCCTCAGTGTGAGATTTTGCTATCATTAGGCGAGATGTGCCCATGAGGTGAGGAGAGAAATATCCCTTCTGACCTTTGAATACAAACGTCTACCACGTCATATTTTTTTACCACAATCCTGCTGCATGCAATAAAGATATTCATGGATGCAAAGTATTTGGTGTGTTCAGATATCTGCTGAAGATTGTCTGTGGTGATTGTATCTGCTATATACAGGCCCGGTATAGGGGGTCTCAGGAAGGGATAAATCACTATAACAACAATTGGAGTTAGAATATACTCCATAGGCCTAATATGTATGTAAATATACTAATATTAGGAGCCCTTAAAGCTGAGGTCTCAAACTCAAATGACCACTGGGCACACTTTCTGCTTCCATGGGGGCCGCATGAGGAGAGACAGCAAGGAGAGAGAGAGGAGAGAGAGAGGAGAGACAGCCAGGGGAGAGCAAAGAGAGACAGCCAGAAGAGAGAGAGGAGAGACAGCTAGGAGAGAGAAGCGAGACAGCTAGGAGGGAGAGAGGAGAGACAGCCAGTGAAGAGCAAGGGGAGAGAGAGAGAGAGAGAGACACCCAGGGGAAAGAGGGAGGAGAGAGAGCCAAGAGAAAGAGAGACAGCCAGGAGAGAAAGGAGAGACAGCCAGAATAGAGAGAGCAGAGACAGCCAGAATAGAGAGAGCAGAGACAGCCAGGAGAGAGAGGAGAGACAGCCAGGAGGGAGAGAGGAGAGACAGCCAGGAGGGAGAGAGGAGAGATAGCTAGTGGAGAGCAAGGAGAGACAGCCAGGAGAGAAAGAGAGAAACATCCAGGGGAAAGAGGGAGGAGAGACAGCCAGGATAGAGAGACAGCATGGAGGGAGAGAGGAGAGGCAGCCAGGGGAGACAGCCAGAAGAGAGAGGGACGAGAGACAGCCAGGAGAGAGAGAGGCATCCAGGGGAGAGAGGGAGGAGAGACAGCCAGGAGAGAGAGGAGAGACAGCCAGAAGAGAGAGAGCAAGGAGAGACAGCCAGGGGTACGAGTGATACAGGTACAGGGGGGCTGGCTCTTCCCCCTATCCGTGGCCCTACCTGTGAGCCAAAAGTACTCTGAGATCCCTGCTTTAAAGAGTATGTGAACCTCTTATTTGCTCCCTTTTGGTCTGTTAAAGCTAAACTCCAGCCTTCCCTGTAAGTAAAGAACTACTGTGCTGGGCAATCTGTTAGATATGGATTCATTATTGAAGAAAGTTTAATACTACTTGCAGCATTTCTCCTTTTCATAAATGATATTTTACTCACTTGCGATGTGCCTTTGAACTTGAAATTTGGATAGAATCAGTTCCCGAGCACTGCCGCAGTTCCTCCTTCCTTCTGCCACATCATAGCCCTCTTCTCTACTAAGAGTGTCTAATTATTGTCTGTACAGGCCCAGCTCCTCCGCCCCTCCCATTACCTCTCTACATACCTTTTTAGGAGCTGCCAGAAAAGACGTATAGTGGAATAGTATAGAGTGTTACTTGAGTCTATTGGAGCTGCTGACATCTAATTCAAGATGACGGCACCCAGCAGCAGTCTCGGGGCTTTAGGATGCCAACACAAGGGAGGCTTTTACAGGTAAATAACATATATAATGTATAAATATGTAAAAAAAAAAAGTGGGATAATTGTTGGCTGCTACGGTATTGCCGGAGGACCTTCTTTATTATTGCTAATGTATAAAATACACTAATAAACACATATAAACTTAGGGGGAGAATGATGTTAAAACGAATGGTCTGGTGACAGGGTCTCTTTAACAATGATCATTAATAGCTTATAATTCAAGTTTTAACGATTCAGAGCAGTAACTGGAGGAAATGTCTTTTATTTTGTGTTCGTTAGACATATCAGAAGAGCCAGCCTCTGAGTTATAATTAATGTTTTGCTTGAGCGCTCAAAATAAATAAATAAGAATAAAGCACAAACAACATCAAGAAAGCCCCCATGATCTTCCACCGCCGAGAACGAAGCACAATTACCGCACGGGAATTAAAGAGTCCCAATCACCGGTAACTAGATTTGTGCAAATGTGATAATCAATTCCGTTTGACAAAAAGGTGACAAACAGACATCAATACGTGGCTGCCAGTTGTCACCTTTTTTTCACTTCGACAAAAGACTTTACTGTAAAGAAGAGCGCAGGCTGACAAAATAACATCACCGTCTTTAGCTAATTAGCAAAACATATGTTGCCCGTGTTCAAGCCGCGCATGTCAAAAACATGTAGATTCATTCAATAACGATTCCCAGATAAAGCGATAGGAAGTTTTGATTTCCTTGCTGTGTACGTGAGCCTGTTGCATCAACATGTCACAAGAGAGTTGGCAGCAGTCTAAAGAATAAGCGCACTTTTAGACTGAGTGCACTTATTCTTCTGCTTACCTCCCCTGGCCGAAATTTTCCCACCCTCACCCTTCGCAGATCTCTAGTTACTAAGATCCAAGGGCTGCTGCAAGTCTCCCTCTCCTGGCCATGTTGGAGATGGACCTATAGAAGTCTATGGGGCTGTAATGTGCAGGTGCGACCAGCAGAGGGAGTATTGTGGCACCGGATGTACTGTAAACAATAGCGGAGCCATGCCCATCAGATCATGTTAAGTACAGATCTGCGGAGGGGGAGTGGGATCACTTAAGTCAGGGGTGGGGGCTAAAAAAAAAAAGCATAAGTGCCCTTTGTTTTAAAGTGACATTTCTATATCTCTCCTATAGAATCAGCTCTGCTGGGATGGCACCATGGTTTGTATAAGCAGCAGAGATGGTATGCATAATAAGCAGAGAGGGTGCAGGGAAGGTAAATATAAGCATCGGAGCAGAGTACAGGGAAGGTAAGTATAAGCATCTGAGCAGAGTGCAGGGAAGCTAAGTGTAAGCAGCAGAGAGCAGTGCAGGCAAGGTGTTAGCAGCAGACAGGAGTGCAGGGAAGGGAAGGTTAGTATAAGCAGCAGAGAGCAGTGCAGGGAAGGTAAGTATCAGCAGCAGAGAGGAGTGCAGGGAAGGTAAGTATAAGCAGCAGAGAGGAGTGCAGGGAAGCTAAGTGTAAGCAGCAGAGAGGAGTGCAGGGAAGCTAAGTGTAAGCAGCAGAGAGGAGTGCAGGGAAGGTAAGTGTAAGCAGCAGAGAGCAGTGCAGGCAAGGTATTAGCAGCAGAGAGGAGTGCAGGGAAGGTAAGTATCAGCAGCAGAGAGGAGTGCAGGGAAGGTAAGTATAAGCAGCAGAGAGGAGTGCAGGGAAGCTAAGTGTAAGCAGCAGAGAGGAGTGCAGGGAAGCTAAGTGTAAGCAGCAGAGAGGAGTGCAGGGAAGCTAAGTGTAAGCAGCAGAGAGCAGTGCAGGCAAGGTATTAGCAGCAGAGAGGAGTGCAGGGAAGGTAAGTATCAGCAGCAAAGAGGAGTGCAGGGAAGGTAAGTACATGCAATGGAGAGGAGTGTGGGGAAGCTTGGTATATGCAGCAGAAGGGAACTCAGGGAAGGTAAGTATCAGCAGCAGAGGGGAGTGCAGGGAAGTACACGCAATGGAGAGGAGTGCGGCAAAGCTAGGTATAAGCAGAAGGGAACTCAGGGAAGCTAAGTATAAGCAGTGGAGAGAAGTGAGGGGAAGGTAAGTATAAATAACAGAAGAAAACTCAGGGATTTGGGAAAGGTAAGTATATACAGTGGAGAGAAGTGCTGAAAAGTAAGTAAAAGTAGCGGAGAAGAGTGAGGAGGGAAAAGCGAGTATAAGCAGTGGAGGGGAGTGCAGGAAAGGTAAGTGTAAGCAGCGGGAAGGAGTGTGGAGAACATAAGATGTGAAGAGGGGGTGCGGGGAGAGAAGGTATAAGCAGCAGAGAGGAGTGCAGGGAGGGTAAGTATAAGTAACACAGAGGAGTGTGGAGAAGTTAAGTATAAGGAGCAGAGAGGAGTGCAGGGAAAGAAGGTATAAGTAACACAGAGGAGTGCAGGGAAGGTAAGTATAAGTAGCAGAGAGGAGTGCAGGGAAGGTAAGTATAAGAACCAGAGAGGAGTGCAGGGAAGGTAAGTATAAGTAGCACAGAGGAGTGTGGAGAAGTTGAGTATAAGCAGCAGAGAGGAGTGCAGGGAAAGAAGGTATAAGTAACACAGAGGAGTGCAGGGAAGGTAAGTATAAGTAGCACAGAGGAGAGTGGAGAAGTTAAGTATAAGCCGTGAAGAGGGGTGCAGAGAAGGTAAGTGGAAGCAGCGGGAAGGAGTGTGGAGAGCATAAGACGTGAAGAGGGGGTGCGGGGAGAGAAGGTATAAGCAGCAGGGAGGAGTGCGGGGAATGTAAGTATAAGCAGTGAGGGGTGCGCAGAGGACGGGCTCTCAACCAAACCTGTTACATATCCCAAAATAGGCCAAATACCGGCTCACTCTAAATGCAAAGTTTACGTTTCATTATCCTATTACCACTAATAGCAGTTATAATAATAACAATACCCCGGCTACAGTATAACAGCAGAAATAGAATCATTGGCACTATTGTTCTGCACAATAATATTTATTATTTTGGCTTTTTATTTATTTGTATTTTTTTCCTACTAAAAGCCCCCCTGCCACTCTTTGCAGGATCCCGCCTGGCTGGACAGCAAAACGCGGCGTCCGCATTAAGCGAGAGTTAAAAGCAATTACCATCTCCTTGTAAGCGTTAATTGATGGTTGGAGGCGCTGTCAGTGTTACATTAGAATCAGTCCGGCTTGTTTAAGTTAGAGGAGAACCGGGCTGTGCAGCTGTGACAAAGCTATGCATGTAATTTCAAGAACCTAGAAACTCCCATTCTTATATTGTATTGAATATTGTAACAACTGAACTGTGACAATTGTTCCTGTAACTGTAACATTGATCTTCCAGCAGGAAGAGGTTTTTTTTCCAGCTGCACCAACCAGAACCTCCTTGTCATCCTCCATCGTTGACAGGCGAGCTAACCCCCCACCCCGCCCGCACTGCAAGGGTTAAAGGAGAACTATGAGGTGGGTGCTTTTCACTCACCTCATAGTTCTAGCCGACCTGTGACAATGAGACTGTCACAGGTCGGCTCAGTAGATCGGGAGGTGAGCGAACACATACCGGCGTTCGCTCACCTCTCGATCCTGTCACAGCTCTCTGCCGTGACAGGGGAGGGGCCTGATTCCCCCCTCCCCGCTCCGATCCGCCAACGCTGACTGGTGGAACGGACGGGGAGGGGTCGGGTACAGCTGGCTCAGCCTCTAGATAGGCAGAGCCAGCTGTCACTCACGCAGCTGGGCCGATCCAGACATAATTGTCGGGATCCGCTTCAGCTGCGGCATCTCAGTATACCGCGTGCAGTAGCTTGCGGTATACTGTGGCGTCTCAGTATTCCGCGAGCTGTAGCTCACGGTATACTGAGCTTAGGGTGACAGGAGAACGCTAGTTTGTGTCCTCCCGTTACCCTAAGGAGAACTATGGGGAAAAGCCTTAACCCCATAGTTCTCCTTTAAGTGCTTGTTTTTGTCTAGGTGCAAAAATAACAAAGTTATACTCACCCGATCCTCTGAGCCGGCTGGCACCTACAGAGCTCCCTCCAGCCTCTCTCCTCCTAACCTGCAGCATGGAAATGTTCTTCAGCGCCCTCACGTGCTACACACTGTGTATAGAACAAGGCAGAAAGGCAATGTTGGATGTCCGTGATCTTCGGCCACTCAGACAGCACTGCATTAAAAACAGACCTGATTCTGTGATGGACATCACTGCATGGGCTCAGGAATACTCCCAAAAATCACTGTCTGTGGACACAGTTCCCCGTGCCATCCAAAAATGCCAGTTAAAGCTTTATCATGCAAAGAAGAAGCCATATCCGAACATGATCCAGAAACACCGCCGTCTTCTCTGGGCCAAAGCTCATTTAAAATGGTCTGCTACAAAGCGGAAAATTGTTCTGTGGTCAGACGAATCAAAATTTGACATTCTTTTTGGCAACCATGGGCGCCATGTCCTCCGGACTAAAGAGGAGAGGGACCTTCCGGCTTGTTATCAGCTCTCAGTTCAAAAGCTTACATTCTGATGGCATGGGGGTACATTAGTGTGTATGGAATGGGCAGCTAGCACATCTGGAATCATCAATGCTGAAAGATATATCCGGGTTTTAGAGCAGCACATGCTCCCATCCAGGCAACGTCTTTTTCATGATAGGCCTTTTATATTTCAGCAGGACCATGCTAAACCACATTAGATGCATGGCTTTATAGTAGAAGAGTCCGGGTCCTTATCAGTCCAGACCTTTCACCAATTGACAATATTTGGCGCGTCTTAAAACGTAAAATACAACAAAGAAGGACTGTTGAGCAGTTAGAATCTTATATCAGGCAATAATGGGACAACATTCCTCTCCCAAAACTCCATCAAATGGTCTCCTCAGTTCCCAGACATATACAGAGTGTTGGTAAAAGAAGAGGGGACGCTACATCGGGGTAAACATGGTCCTGTCCTAACTTTTTGAAGACGTGTTGCTGTCATCAATTTCAACATGACCTTATTTCTTTCTTACAATGGTCAATTTTCTTAGTTTAAACGTTTGATATGTTTTCTATTTTCTATTGTGAATAAAATAAAGTTTATGAGATTTGCAGATCATTGCATTCTGTTTTTATGTAAATTTTACAAAGCATCCCAAAATTTTTGGAATTGGGGTTTATAAGAATGTATAAAAGAAAAATATTTTTTATGCACTGGAGCCAGTAAATCATTAGTGGATGGTGGGTGCAATGCTCTGGCTCCTGCAGACTCTTCCTCCACTTCCTGTCTGTACTGAGGTGCGTCCTTTCGGTTACAGGGACCGGAGGAAGCGTCAATGGACTCCAACTAGGGTGATGTCATTGAGAACTACAAAACCCTCTCCTGCCCTTGTGGCCCATAGACACTTCCCCCCGTCCCTGTAACTGAAAGGCTGTACCTCAGTACAGACAGGAACTGGAGGAAGAGTCTGCAGGAGCCAGAGCATTGCACCCGCCACTAGGGGTGTCCCAAGGCCGGGTGTCACCCGGAGCAGATACTGGGTGACACCGCACTGTGGCAACATCACGCATGCGCATGATGTCACCACACACGTGTGTGACGACGCCATTGGGCACAAACGACCATCTTATTGATACCTGCTTGCGGCCATCTTGGCGATGGACGCCGGCAGAGAGAGGAGGGGCCTTTCACCCGGCGGGATGAGGTATGCCGCCAGGCAGGGAGGGATTTCCCACAAGGCCAACCAAAGGCCCGGCCTCGGTGCAGCAGGAAGTAGAGGGGCAGCAGGGGTGTGGAATTCCTATCTCCTGATGACTAGGACATGCAGTTCCGGGCGCGTAGTTGTTTTCTACATTTAGCCCGCCTTTGGGCAAGCAGAACTAAATGTAGAGCGGGGAAACCGCCGCTTGTTTTGTACAAGTGATCTCAGTGATGTCACCAAGATCACTTGTATGCAGCCTGCAGGTCTGCCATTCTCCAGTAGGGGGTTGGCGGGTAGGGGGGCGCATTGAGGACCCTGGCCTTGGGGCAGCAGAGACAGTAAATCCGGCCCTGTCGCCAGGTCCTCTCCTCGCTCCTGAAACTGTCGGGCTCTCGGTCTATGAGCGAGTGCCCGACTTTTCAGAGGGAGTAACACCAAAATGACTGTCAGTCATTTTGGTGTCACCCCTCCAATGGTGTCCCCCGGTGCGGGCCGCACCCCCCCCCCCCTTGTGACGCCACTGCCCGCCACCCACTAATGCGCTACTGGCTGCAATGCATTAAAAAAAAGTAAAAAAATACACATATTTTTCTCCTTGTTACTGAATGTCAGACATGGAAGGGAGGAGGAGTCTGAAAAAGCAAGAGCATTGCACCCACAATCCACTGATCATTTTTTTTCTTTTAGGAAGACGTGTGCATTTATTATTTTTTCTCTAATAGATGGAATTTCTCTTTAGCAGAGAATTACTAATAGAGATTAGCTGATGGAGGGACCTGCAGAGAGAATAGGGGACCCCAGATGGAAAGGCCAGGTGACCCATATTCTATACATCTCCCACCCTGGGTATACATTAGTGTTGCAATCCGCACCAAGCGATCAGTTAGATTTTTGCTCTGGTTTCCTAACCAACACAAGGAAAACAAAAGCTGAGATCTGATTTGGGTGCTTTGGTTTCCTCTATGATCCATCTGATCTCAGTGGAGCTCAGTGACAGATCAAAGCCTTGTTGGCGTCAGCTGTTTGTATCACGTTGTTCCGCTTGTTCTCTTCTATGTTTTAATCTTCATTGTGATAACATCCGTAATACTCTTTGTGTTCTGCAAACCCACTCATTAATTATATAGGAGACATTGGTACATAATGTCATAGAACAAGAGACGAGCACATTCCGTCTCAGGTATATCTCAGGATAGAGCGCAGATCCAACACTGACAGGCAGGAGAGGAAGATATAAGCACTCTGGGAATTAGAAGGAAGGATTCTAAGAAGCTTAGGGGGAGACGCGTATGACACATCCGGCGAATGGAATAATCTCCATAAAACGCTAAAAACCTACATATCATTAGACTGCAAAGAGCAATGATGTACAACCACCAGCAGCGACCAATCACAACTGAGCTTTGATCGGCTGTGAGCTAAAGTGCACCTGTCACTAAAATTCACACTTCACTAGAATCAGGGATACACCAATACCAAGTACCGTGCTCGGTACAAGTACTAGTACAGATACTTTTCGAGCTCCAAGACTAGACCAGAGAAAAATTAAAAAGTTAGGAGGCAGCTGTCATTTGTAAGGAGCACACAGAGCTCCCAGGATTTTGTACATCTCTGTTTTAATGTATGATTTTGTTTTTATACATATATATAAGGGATGCACCGATACCATTCTTACAAGTAATGATACTTGCCGAAGTACTTACAGATACAAGTACTGATACATTTTTGTTTATTGTCATGTGACACTTTTTCTAAACCAATACAGACTAATGATTTCAGGACAGTGGCGGAGCGCCAGAGCCAGGTCCCAGCTGCAACCGCTGCAACCCTGGTAGTTCTCATGAAAATGCCCAGTATAGGCACTGGTATCGGTGCATCCCTACAAATGTCAGCACTACCAAATCACATTGTTGTTCTCAATAAAGAAGAAACCTTTCACATGCCATAGTAAAAAAAAAAAAAATTGACTCCTGAGCTCCCTCAGGTGGCAGCTTAAATTGCAATATCTCAATGTACTAGGAGCATTGTGGGCATGTCACATCATTAGAAACTGCAGAAAGTCTGTTGTTTTCAACCACACAGACCCTGGCCATTAGACTAAGAATCATTATTTAAAGGCTTAGCTTACCTTTATGACTCTGTTTTATGTTACAATCATGTTTAGGGTATAACATGAAACATGGTCAGATTGTCACCCCCTTTGCCCCCACCTTACCTGACTCATGGGGTTCTTCTCCCCGCAGTCTGCTGTATAACATTGAATTTAGCTTCGTCCACACAGCCCCGTCATCCATTCACACATCTTGGAATTGCAATTTGGTTAGCGCTTCTGCCTTGTAGCACTGGGCATCCCTGGTTCATAGTCTGGTCAGGACCCTATCTGCAAGGAGTTTGCATGTTCTCCCTGTGCTTGGGTGGGTCTCCTCCGGGTACTCCGGTTTCCTCCCACAGGGCAAAGACATGCTGGTAGGTTAATTGGCTCCGGTCCAAATTGGCCCTTGTATGTTAGATAGGGACCTTAGATTGTAAGCTCCTAGAGGGCAGGGACTGATGTGAATGTACAGTATGAAATGCGCTGCTTAAATTGTTGGCGCTATATGAATACCTGTAATAAATAACTGCAAGTCCCGTCAACCACCACGGCAGAGGGACTTGAAGTTCTCAATGGAATGCAAGTGAAGTGACGTCACCCAACTTGTAGTCCATTGACACTTCCTCCTGTCCATGTTACTGAATGTCTGTACTTCGGTATGGACGTGGACGGGAAGAAGAGACAGAAGCTATGTTCTAAAGATCCAGAGGGAGGTGAAGAAAACCCCGGGGTCACCTGTGGCCAATCATTATTCAAAAGGAAAGAAAATGATTTAGGTTATTATAATCATTGTTGTTATTATTGTTGTTGTTATTACTCATCCTGCAACACTCTACGAACGTTCGTTGTGTGCGCTCTCCAGACCGGTGACACTCCACTGTGTCATCATCGCGCATGCGCGGCAATCTGATTGACGCCTGCCGCCGGCCATCTTGATGATGGACGCCGGCGGAGAGAGGAGGGGACGTTCACCCGGCAGTATGAGGTATGCTGCTGGGTCCCCTCCTCTCTCCTGACACTGTCGGGCTCTCGGTCCATAACTAAGTGCCTGACTTTTTAGAGGGGGTAACACCAAAATGACTGTGAGTGATTTTGGTGTCACCCCTACAATGGTGTCACCCGGGTGCGGGCCGCACCCCCGCATCCCCCTTGTGATGCTACTGTGTGGAACTACAAGTCCCATGAGCCATTGCAAGAGTGACAGTTACAGGCATGACTCCCAGAGGCACAGGTATGTTGGGATTTGTGTTTAAAGCACAGCTGGAGGGCTGTAGTTGCTCATCCCTGTCCTAGTCTGACAACTCTGCTCTTCCATAAATACAGTATAGTGAGTGAGCGTTATCAGGAAAGGAAATGTGTTAAAGGAGAACTATGGGGAAAAGTCTTTTCCCCATAGTTTTCCTTAGGGTAACGGGAGGACACAAACTAGGCACAGTATACCGCGAGCTGTAGCTTGCGGCATACTGAGACGCCGCAGTATACCGCGAGCTGCTGCTTGCAGTATAGTGAGACGCCGCAGCTGAAGCGGATCCCGACAATTCTGCCGGGATCCGCCCAGCTGCGTGACTGACAGCTGGCTCTGCCTATCTAGAGGCAGAGCCAGCTGTACCCGCCCCCTCCCCCGTCCGATCCACCAGTCAGCGCTGGAGGATAGGAGCGGGGAGGGGGGAATCCAGCCCCTCCCCTGTCACGGCAGAGAGCTGTGACAGGATGGAGAGGTGAGCGAACGCCGGTATTCACTCACCTCCCGATCTACTGAGTTGACCTGTGACAGTCTCATTGTCACAGGTCGGCTAGAACTATGAGGTGAGTGAAAAGCACTCACCTCATAGTTCTCCTTTAATGGCAGGATCACTTGCTCAACCAGCATCTAAAGCACGCATTGAGCACAGTGGTCCCCAACCTTTTTGGCACCAGGGACGGATTTTGTTGAAGAAGAGTTTTCTATGGACAGGGCAGGGGAGTGGGGGGGAATTGGTGTATTGGGGTGCATTGCATTGCGCATGTGCAAAACATGTTACAGTGTAAAGCCAGTTGCTTCCCCGCACAGGCACTCGTGTAAATTTTTGCCTCGGCTGTAAATGTTATGGACGCGCTTTCCCGCACATGCGCAATTGCCAGTGAAATTTCTAGACCTGATCAACGATTCTGAGCCTGCGTGTTTAGCCGTCGCCCCCACTATGGCCCCCCGATACTGGTCCGCGGCCTGGGGGTTGGGGACCCCTGCTATAAAAGAATGAAAGGAACCATCTGATTAGTTAGGAAGGGCAATTCTGTAATCACCGTTTGTTCCTCTTCATTCTTTCAGCCATCTCTGCAATTTGAAGTCACCGGTAATTTGTGTTGTACACGTGTTTAATTTTTATTAATTAGAAAATATGGTGGAGACAAAAGTCCAGATGGTGAAAATCCGGCAGTTTTTTTTTTTTCTGATTACAGTTCCTTGGCAGAGAGAGCGCCTGTGACGTGTACGGCGTTGCAGTTATGCAAAAGAATAAAGACAGGGAAGCATATGGACAGAAATCACATTCCCATCTCATCAGAGGATAGGTTTTGCTATATTCATATTGCAGCATTGTTTTTTAAGTATATTTTCAGGAATAAAACCCAAGAAAACATTAATACAGGCTGCACATGAAAGACTTTGTCTTGTTTTAAAACAACATACCCTACATTAATGTTATCACTGGCTTATCACAAAAACAGGATTCTCAGAAGAATACGTTTACGTCAATTCTGGATACTGAGCTGAAGGAAGATAATGCAAAAAAATTACCATCAAGTATGAATCTATCCAAAATATACATTTATGTGCCAGCTTGTAGATTTACACTTTCTTTCTGATACACTATATTGTAGAGGTGCACCGAAATGGAAATTTGAAAACCGAAGCGAAACCGAAATAAAAAAAAAATGTCAGGCCGAAACCGATACCGAAAATGTTTTTTATTTTTTCAATTTTTTTAAATATTTTATTTTTTTATAAACTTTTTAATTTTTTTATATTTATTTGTATTTATTAATTCATTTTTTATAAAATATTTTTTTTTTTTACTTTACTTTTAGGGGCTTCGGGGAAATATTAGAGGTCTAAACAGACCTCAATCTCTTTATCTCTGTCCCCTGTTATCAATGAACTGGAATCTTCTATACTGAGTGTTCCTGTTCACTGATAACATGAGAACATTGTTTACTATAACTACAATTATGAATGAATGGAGGGGATGTAGATCACTCCCATTCATTCATAATTGAGGATATAGTTAACATACCATAGCCTCAATTATGTACACACACTCAGCGATCACTGATCGTGTGTGTACCTTGCTTTTCTCTCTGACACGCTGTCACAGGAGGCTGATCGAGCGGTGTAGAGAGGAAAGCCCAGCCTCCTGTGACAGCTTTCCCCAGCCCCCACACCGCTCTGCCGGACTGTGATAGGCGGCTGAGCGGTGTGGGTGGAGAGACGCCAGCTGCTCACAGCGCTCTCGTCCTGCAGCGCTCGGCCGGCTGTCACTTCCTTTTCTCCCCGCTGGAGCACAGAGCAGCGCCCACCAGGGAGGAAAGAAACCTGGGATGTGCCGATGTATCTGCCGAAACATGGCTCTTTCAGCATTATGCCAAAGGTGCCATTTTCGGACGATACGTTTCGGCGGCCGATATATCGGTGCATCCCTACTATATTGGAAAAGGTTTGGGGACACCAGGTCATCACATCTATATTAACTTGTAGGACATCCCATTCCAAAAGCATGCCACGTAATATGGAGTCAGGTTCTACTTTGCAGGTATAAGATCTTGAAGTCTTCAGTGAAGACTTTCCTCAAGATGTTTGAGTGTGTCTGTGGGAATTTGTGCTTTCAGCCCAAAAAAGAACATTTGTGTGGTCAGGTAATGATGTTGGATGAGAAGACCTGGCTTGCTATTGGCGTTCCGATTCATCTAGAAGGTGTCCAGTAAGGTTGAGGTCAGGACACCATGCAGGACACTTGGGTTCCTCCACACCAAACTCATCAAACCATGTCTTTATGGAGCTGGCTTTGTACACAGGTGCACAGTCATACTGGAACAGAGAAGCACCTTCATCAAACTGTTGTCACGAGGTTGGAGGTGCACAATTATCTAAAATGTATTTGTATTTTGTAGCATTAACAGTACCCTTCACTGAAAACACCTAGGCTTTCATTGAAGACACCAAGGCTTTCCACAAGATTTTCCATTGCTTGTGGGAATTTGTGCTCGTTCAGAACAAAAGGAACAGGCACTGATGTTGGATGAGAAGACCTGGCTTTTATTTAGTGTTCCAGTTAAGCCCAAAGGTGTTCAATAGGGTTGAGGTCAGGGCTCTGTGCAGGACATTCAAATTGCTCCTCACCAAACTCTTCACCGTGTCTTTATGGAGCTGGCTTTGTGCACAGGGGTCCAGTCATGCTGGAACAGAAAAGGACCTTGAACAAACTGTTGTCACAAGATTAGAAGTGCACAATTTTCTAAAATGACTGTATACTGTAGCATTAACAGGACCCTTTAATGTAGCGACTTTATAGCTTCTAAACACTTTATGATGCTAGATGGAACTTCTTCTGATAAAACAGAGTCAACTAGGAGGTCTAGATCGACCAGACTCAAGAAGACTTACTATAAGAAGAAGAATTTGTTCTATAGTGTGGTGTTCCACATTAACTCTCACAGAGCAGTAAGCAATCAATCTACTGGCCTGGAGGGACTTTATAGCTTCTGAACATCTTCTGATTCTAGATGGGACTCCTTCTTATAGAACAGAGTCAACTAGGAGGTCTGGATCAACCAGACTCAAAAAGATGTAATATAGGAATAATAGTTTGTTCCATAGTGTAGTGTTTGGCATGAGCTCTCACTGAGCAGGTCTCCTGGCCTGGATCGACCTTATAGATTCTGACCTTCTTATGACGCTAGATGGAACTTCTGATAGAACCAGACTCATGAAGACTTGATATAAGAATAATAATTTGTTCCATAGTGTGCAACCTGTAGGGTATTATTTATGAAATAATCCTATCATATATTGTACATGTGCCTGGGTCTGATTTGATCCGTTCTATCAAATTGTGCCACAATTATAAAGTGTCTCAGCGGCAGTCACGGATGACAAATTCTATACGATGAGGATTTTATGGTAAAATTCCCATCTGCATGGTTTCAAAAGTGCAGCAAATCCATGAAGCAAGGGGAAGCAAGCCGCCGAAGCCAGATAGGTCTCCACAGGGTTCAATGGAAAGCCATCACAGTTTGATATTGAAAGTGGGTTTAAGCTTACAAAAGCTGTATATTGTAAAAACCAGTTGAAATGTAGATGTAAACCTGGATTACAGTTTGCTTAATGTTTCTGTATCCTTTGACATTTTCTTTTAAACAAATACTCGTTTTCACCTTCTTATTCAGCCTATTTGCAGCCACTTCCTGTCTATATGCACTCCAGCAATGACTGCACGGCATTTCCCAGGGTGGCTTTCTTGATAGTGACAACTAGGAATGTTTCGATACCGATACTAGTATGGGTATCGGTGTCGATACCGAGTACTCATACTCACCCAAGTTCTTCGATACTTATCCCGATACTGGAACCTCCAGTCAGAGGGAGATTGCTTCTGACCGCCAATGCTGCGAGGGAACATGGAGCGGGCTTCCCACGCAATCAGGAAGCCTGGCAACGTGTCATTACCCACTGCCCAGTTTCTTGATTGCCGGGGAAACCAGCTCCATGTTGTTTGGCCGCTTTCATGCTGATTGAGCATGTAGCCAGACAAACAGGATGGAGCTGGCTTCTCGGGCAATCTAGAAACTGGGAAGCGGGTAATGACATGCTGCCCGGCTTCCTCGTTCCCTGGGAAGCCCGCTCCATGTTCCCTCATGGCATTGTCGGTCAGAAGGAATCTCCCTTTGACAGGAAGTTCCGGTATCGGGATATGTATCAAAGCACTTGGGTGAGTATGAGTACTCGGTATAGGTACTGATACTATGATCGGTATCGAAGCATGGAAGTGCCGGTATCAGTACTCGGTACCGGCAAGTACTGAAATATAAATATTGGTACTCGATACCAAAAACCAGTATCAGACCATCCCTAGTGACAACAGTGCCTTGAAAAAAACTTGTACTCTTTATAGGAAGACTGTGTGACAGGGTGACAACACAGGAGCACAATTGGTAGACAGTGACGGATCACTGTCAGTCCACAACAGGAAGTGCCTGAACAAGGACCTTCATAGCAGGATTACTGGGATTTATTTTATTATTTTACTTTAATATTTCATGAAAATTGCAGATTCAAAAATGTTATATGTTATAAATGAATATGATAAATATGCCCCATTGTTTTGATGTTTTTTTACTTTTTGTCTATAGCATGAAGACCTCGCGGTCTAGGCCTGGAATTCCTTATTAAAGACACCCTGTCGACAGACCATTGATCTCAAATACAATCTTCCCATAAGATTATATGTGCATTACATGTATTTAATGCATGTTATTGATCTGTGAAAGCCTCCCTTGTGGCATCCAAAAGGACTGAGTCTGCTGCTGCGTGCCTCCATTTTGGATGTGATGTCAGCAGCCCCAGAAGACTCATAACTGTCACTTATGTAACACTCTATAGCATTTACCTTCGCTCCTCCCCTGGCAGCTACATAAAGGGTTATGCAGAGAGGCGAGGGGAGGGACAGAGGAGATGTGCCAGCACAGACAGTAAGTAGACACTCCCAGAAGAGGAAAGGGATATTAAATGTAAGGAGTAAGGGGGATGTGCTAGAGAACTGACTCTTCCTGGAGTAGTCAAGTATGTTACCAAGTATAGAGGTATTTTGCAATACAATAAAACATTATTTATGGAAAGAAAAAATGCTGCACGTAGGCATGTAAAATACATGATTTTTCTTTGCTTTTACCTGTATTTTTTAGGCTGGCAACAGGGTCTCTTTAAATATAGTTTTGAATACAAATCGCCAGAACCTTGAATACTGCCTTTTTCTGTTTACGTTATCAAGAATAATACAAAGCCTTCTACACAGTAAACAGCAAGGTTGATGAGACATGTTTGCCAAGATCTCTAGAATAAAAGAAAGCAAGGAGACAATCAAGGATGCTCATAAAATAATGTTGAGAACTTCATTAATACCGTCTCATTTGTAGGCAAGGCACAAAAAAAGGTTCTGTGCACCTTTTATGGATGAATAAATATAATCCCTTGAAGGAGAAGGGTAGGGAAGGCAAAGTTGTTAAAGTGCCATCTATGAGATCTACTGGGCTACTGTGTGCCATTATATACTGGGATTGTGTGCCTGGTACCATAGAAGAGCTAGGCTAGGAAACTGTGCAAGTGAAGGGTCACGGCACATCAGGCAGCCTGAGGCAATCAGGCAGCCTGAGGCTGTTGATTCAGACGGCATCACTTTAGGTCACAGGCATGGCCGCTCTGTTGCACAATGTTTTCAGTGTGCCCACCAACCCCTTTCTGGCTAGAGCATCCCAGGTTGCTAAGAGCCAGGTGGATAGATGTGTAAGGGTCATAAATATCTCCCCACCCAGCTCTTAGCAACGTGGGATGCACTGGCTGGCGTCCCATGCCGCTCCTGGCAACCAGTTGCATCACTGTTTGCCAGGAGCTGAGTGGGACGCTCTGGTAGGTGTCCTGCCCAGTTCTGGCAGCAAGTTACATCACTGGTTGCCGGAAGCTGAGCAGGTCGCTCTGGTAGGCATCCTTTCTAGCTCCTGGCAATCAGTGAGCTGGGTAGGATGCCGACCAGAGCTGGGGAATGAGATGATCCATCCTCCTCCCCCATCTTCCCCTTCCCAAATCTGCACCGCCAGCACCCACCTCTCAATCTCAGGTGGCGATTAAGCTAGGGAGCGACCCCGAGTAGAGGTAACCACCCTTGAGATGACAACTGATGACGGTTCCCCATGCAAACCACCCGCTTTCTTAAAAGAGGAGCTGCAAAGAGGCTTCAGTAGATTAGCAGCACTTATATGCAACAAAAGGATTACATACTCCATATTCACTATTATGTGCGGCTCCTTGGTGAGGTCAAGGGACGTAGCCGAGACCACTTTAACGTTACAAGTTGACCACCGTTGGGTTAAAGCGTAAACACCGCCCTATACTGATATAAGTTTGTTAACATGTGCGGTCCGTCGTAGAGGCAAGAATGGGAAAAAAAGCAGCGAAAATGGAAAATGTTTTATTTTCACAAGCTCTACTACCTTATTTTGCATATCTCCCAAACAGACAGACTCGGCATCGTTATTTCCTGTGCTCGTGGCCTCCAGCACAATACTGCTCTCCTGCAATGCACATTGACAGTTTGATTTATATCCTACAAAAACAAAAATTCAATCTATCTTAACTATATAAAGCTGCAAGCTGATTTCCTGGAGAAAGCAACATCGTAGCAAATAGCTGCAGAACAGGCTGGTCCGGAGCAAGTCCCCCTCCCACCTCACCCCTTCCTCCTTTCCTTTCCCCAACCGTACCGCAGCTTCAAATGAACTGAGAACAGTCATGCATGAGTGCCAGAATCACTTTCAGGTCTTGTTCACACCAAGCGCGTTCCAGGAGCAGAGCAGTTACAGACCGGATCAAAACTGCGTGCAATGTATTCCAATGGTAGTTTGGGCTCTAGTTCACACCGCAGCGTTCAGTTCCAGAGCATGTCAAAAAAACTGAAGCAAAGCCCTGTTTTACCTGCTCTGGAACGCATGCAAACGCATTAAAAACACATGCAAACGCCCTGGAACGCACTGAAAGCCCATTTTAAACTATAAAGAAAAACGTCCCGTAACGCATCAAAAATGCGGCAAAAAACAAGGTATAACACACTGCACTGCGTGTGCAGAAACTCATGCAGATCTGGTCTGCATTTGGTGTGCACAAGCCCTCAATGCACAACCAACAGCCGAGTTAAATTGGCAGGGCGACGCTTTCTGTTCTTCACTGTAAACTGCGCTCGTTCCACGGTCGGGACGTTTAAAAGGCAGGTTTTCGCCATGAAAACGCTCAATCTGGCTGTTTGTGTTTTATCATTCTATTTTTTTTTTTTTTTAATGTGCACAAAATGATTTTGCTTTCAAAGTCTATAAATCTTGTGTTCCTGTGACTCAAAGGTACCCCCTTGTTTGACAAAGATCAGAACGGAACATTAAAGGCTGTCTGGCCCGTGGGCCCTTACGTGGGGCAAGTGCGCCACCTACAGGGCTCGCCTCGTCGTTGCTCAGTGGCGGAGCATAATGTAAATAAATTCCCAATTATATAAGCCATCAGCCTCAGGAAGCTGTTTATTTAGCATTCAGTTTTAAGCCCTTTTTTTTTTTTTTTTTAAACTGAAATTAAAAAAATGGTTTTCTAGAAAATTATTTTGTCAAGCGCCGTGACACTGAGTTGATTTCTGCGCTTTTGAGCGCTGGAAAATACAATGTACCCACTTAGTGCTGTTAGATCGCTGCAATTAGAGGCTCCACCAACTTGACTTGTTTGTGACTTTGCAGACAATTAGGTCATTAAACATTTCATTTGGTGCTATAATGACTGCGCCGTGTTGGTTTAGCCTGTTAGCGGAGTCTATGGGCTTCTAGACGCTTAACTGATTTAAAGTAATTGGACGTTATTGTATCTGGATGCTGTTAGCTGTGTAAAGCTTATGGCTTCAGAATTTCCGCAGACAATGGCATCCTTGGACTTGGGAGTTTGTCCATGGCTGGAAAGCTGCAGCATGGCAGACCACGAATTACGAATTGGGGTTTGTACCATCACCAACCCTCCTACTTCGGCTGGATCAACACATGATGCTCTGCATGCATTATGCATGTTTTATTCATCAGGACCTTACACAGTACACGGAATCATTCACACCAGTCCCAGTCCCAGAGGAGCATACAGTCTAACCATGCCAGTGTCACAATTCATGGATCCGCTTTATTACTCACGGTAAGTCCGCGGTACGTGCATTAAAATGCGACTTCCCCTGTGAACAAAAAATGTGAATTGTGAAATCACAACACACAAAGAAAAAGTGCACGAGGGTGCTTTGGTCCTCCTCCAAAGAGGAAAGGCTTCGAAATTCCTGAACCCCCCAGGCCGCAAGGCTCCTGACAGGTTCAAAGACGACTCAGGTCCACCTACCCGAAGGCCGACGGACCCCTGTCCTCAGGGACCATCCAGGGCTGGTCCCACGAGTACTAGGTAAGGGGTTCCCCCGATGAGAGACCCCAAGTGGGTGAAGGCAGAGAAGCCTGTGAAGGCCACAGAACCTCCCCCCGAAGATCAGGACGGGCCCCGAAGGTACTCGCACCCTCCGTCATCTGTGGAGTCAAAAGTGCAGTCGTGCCATTGCACAGACCTGGCAGGCCACCTGGCCAAGGTATAAAATTTGCCCCGGGCTAGCTAGCTTTACCTAGAAGAAGGCAAAGGGGTGGTCACACCAAATATTGATTTGATTTGGTTTTCTCTTCTGTTCATTTACTTTCCATTTTGTTAAAGGGTTATTAAACCCTCAGCATGTTTTTACATATATCTTACCTGTGTCTCCCGTCCGAACATCTGAAAATTTCTCGGGCAGTCGCAAAGGATCTTGGGGCGGGCGCATGCGCAGTTCAGATGTTCGGCCGGGAGACGAGGAGAGACACAAGGTAAGTCTATGGAGCAGCGTGCACCCGCACAGACTCCGTGGGACAGAAGAGGAGGACAGAGGAGTCAGCGCTGGATCGGAGACCCGCACCAGCGCTGGAGGGACAGCTGAAAACTACAGCAAAGAAGACGATTGGATTAAGAGACATAATTTAAGGTAAGTCCCTACATTAGCATTGTGTGGGACCTTTGACTTTAATGTCACTTTCATTGATGAAAATAAACTATTTCTGAAAGCATTCTTACTTACAGCATTATTTCACACCTGCCTAAAGCTATTGCACAGTACTGTATATATATATATATACTGTATATTGCCTTTACATCAAAAGAAAAGAAGAGAAAAAAGTAAAGGGTAAAATGAACCGAAAGAATCAGAAATAAGAAGCTCATTGATTAGTCCTTTCTATATGCCCTTTAGTTTTTTTATTTTCCTTTTGTAGTTTACCATTGGGGCAATATCTCGTGGTGGGGTAAAAGGTCTGATTCATAGATAGACTGCTTGTTCTCTTGCAAACCGTAGCACAAATTTGGCACCTTATGGTGATTTTACAATGACAAGGGTTATTCACAAAATGAAGCATGTTGACCCTACGCTTCTGGGTAACAGGAAGAAGCTAACGGTAGTTCTTAGAAGGCCAGAACATTTTTGCAAGTCTTAAATTTCTTGTGGGGAACTTTTAAATCGCTCTGGCAGAAAATGTATGCATACCTCCCAACCGTCCTTCATTTGCAGGGAGTGTAGTGGCTGCTTTGCTGTGCCTGTGTGTTTGTGTCAACAAGGGTGGCTCCATAGGACCCATGTAAGGGAAAGGAGTCACTCTAAAACAGGATATCAGGACCAGTGCTTAGGAGACCAGCTGATTCTGCAGGAAACTAAAGGGGTTATTCACAAAAGGGTGAAGAGTTTGGAGAAGGCGGGAGAAGTGAACATTCTAGGACAACATAGCTGAACTGGAAAGTGAGCTGAATAGTAGAATTCTTCCAGTTCAGCTATGTTGTCCTAGATTGTTCACTTCTCCCACCTTCTCCAAACTCTTCACCCTTTTGTGAATAACCCTGTGAGTCTTTGCACAGCCCCGGCCTTCTATAGCGCTGCGCAGCTATTAGGAAGTTTAATTGTTAAACACATAAACATTATGGCTCCTCTCTCTAGAAATAAAACCGTATTTCATTTATTCTTCCAATGCGGTTTTTATTGCCTGTATACCCCTGGTTTGAATTATGGATTAATAAGGGAAAGAGAGCTGCGTTGTGTACGCCATCCACAGACCAATAGAATGACAGGGCCTTTCACTCTCCCAGCATGATGGCTGCAAAAATTACGTTTTAATAGTGGAGCACAAATTCAGACGAGCGATTCAATCTTTCCATTCGAACTGGAGTGATTATTACATGTTTAATACCCAAAACAGGAGGAGGAAATGTGTTGCAAAATGTACTTTTACTTTCATAAAAGTATTCAAAACAAACTTTAAGGGGACTCTTTATAAACGATTCACCCAGCGAATCTCTGTGAACATTCGTGCGAATAAAGCCAAAAACAATCGTTCTTAGTATATTTTTTAAAGGTTGAATGTAATGTAATACTGCATTATGGCCACTAGATGGAGCTGAGGAGGGAATAAGTAGTTAATTTCTATGCTACTCAGATCCATCTAGTGGCCATAATGTGATGTTACATTACATTCAACCTGAAAAGAAAACCTACTAATGATCCATGATCCACCCCCTCTTCCCAAAACATGCATCACAAGCTGCAACCGCCCCCTTACGACCCCTCCCCCAAAACGTGCACCAAGAGCACCCCCCCAGTCTCAGGTAGGGAGAGAAGTCTAGGGACTCTAGAAGAGTTTATGCTCACCTTTCCCAAGCCCAACACCATGCTCTTCTCACCACAACTATCACTGAGGACTACAGAACACCTCCCCTCTGTTACGGAGGAGAGAAATTTGCATACCCGTCCTATGGGGACAATGCTGCTTCTCCATAGATGCAGTATCACCAGTGAGAGAGTGTTGCCATCCTAGGTCAGGAAGTGTGGCACTGGCAGGTTTACTAGGTGTAAAAAAAAAGGGGCAAAAAAGCCTAAAAAAAGAAAACTAGTGCAGCCACCTCATCTAGGAAATGGTAAGCTGCAGGATATTAAATCTTTGTTCTTGGGTTTAGCTATTTCACGCCACCTGGCTTCCTTAATGGGACTACCGGTATCAGTATTTGGTATCGGCAAGTACCGGAAAAAAAATATCGGTACTCAATACCGGAAAAAACGGTATCGGTGCATCCTTAGTTTATATTGATGGCAGAGAGGTCAAGGGTTGCACAGGTGGCCAGGACCATGAGAGAGAGCAGCAACCATAAGTAGCCCAGCGAATAGGTTCTTGTTTACAATCCGATGTCAGTATAAATACAGTAACAAAAATCAGACTACAAAACGTAGCCCTTTAAGGCAGGCGATAATTCTTTTCTCATGTAAGAGGCATAATAATAACATCGGAAAGTCTAAAAAGGCCACAAGTGTGAGTTTTGGTGAAACTGCTAATTAAAAGGAGGACAAACTGGTCATCGGGCAGTGAAACTACTAATGAGATTTCACACAATATATATTATTACTGAGACTAGAGTCTGGAAACAGAAGTCTCCATGGTCCATTCCATCTTCTGCAGGTGGAAAGACGGGATCAGCCCATTCTTTGTGTATGAGGGCGCAATGTCTTCTGTGGCTTTCTTTTCCCCGCTCAGTCTCCACTTTAAAAGGAAAAAAATATATATATACCGTATTGTTCGCTCCATAAGACGCACTTTTTTCCCCCCAAAAGGAGGGACATGCAGAGCATATACTGTATATTTGTAAAAAAGCTTTTAAAGTGTTGCCTATGACTCAAGGCTTGACATGTTTGGTGTCTATACCCGACGTGACCTCATCTTTTATATTTTACCCAAAAATTTGGGTAATACTAAGGGGGTTATTCACTATCTAGCCGAAAGATACAGCCGTAGCTTCGGCTGATCCTTCGGCCACCGGTGCCCTTTGAGCTGCTGTATTCATGATAGCCCGTACAGCAGCCGAGGACGGCCGAGGCATATGCTTCAGCTCGACTGAGCCGAAGTGACAGCCGACGCATGGAGAAAGGTCGGACGAAGGCAGCCGATGTACGGCTGATTTCACTCGCTTGGCCTACAAGACTCTGCTCTCTCATGGTTCTCCTCCTACCTATCTAAGCGCTCCTTTAGAGTCACCTACAAATCTAACTCCTCCCCTCTACTTCCTCTTTCTCTAGGGGTCCCCCAAGGCTCTGTCCTTGGACCCCTTCTCTTCTCCATCTACATCCCACTGGCTTCCTATAGCCCGAAGGATAACATTCACAATATTATAGTGACTTACAAAGCCATCCACAACTCTGCCCCCGGCTATATCTCAAACCTTGTCTCAAAGTATCACCCTAACCGTCCCCTCCGCTCTTCAAAAGACCTTCTGCTTTCCAGCTCCCTCGTCAGCTCCTCCCATGTTCACCTCCAGGACTTCACTAGAGCCTCTCCCATCCTATGGAACTCTCTACCCCAACCTGTCCGACTATCTCCCACTCTGACTGCCTTTAGGCGATCCCTTAAGACTCATCTCTTCAGGGAACCCTATCCCTCCTCAACCTAACCACTCAACCATCACGTTCTCATACAACTCATCCCCACACAGCTACCTCCTCATGTATCACCTGCCCCTCCCTTTTAGATTGTAAGCCCTCAGGGGCAGGGCCCTCCTTACCATCTTGTCTTGAATTGCGATTGTAATGTCTTCCCTATAATGTAAAGCGCTGCGCAAACTGTTGGCGCTATATAAATCCTGTATAAGAATAATAATAAATCAGCTGTACTGAGCCGGAGTGAATAGCAGAACGTCTCTCGGCTCTGTTCACTTCGGCTCGGTTATTTACTTGGCTGCCTTTGGCAGCTTTGTGAATAACCCCCTAAATGTTTCATAACATAACGTAGGGGAAAGTTATTTTTCAAAATTTGGGATACTTTTTTCGTTATGGAGTATACAATAAAAACCCCAATGTCAAAGTACCGCAGCGCTGAATAGTAAAAAATGTCCGGGACAGGAAGGGGGTTTAATGTAAACAAACGCTCATACTGTGACAAAGTCCTTAAATAATGCACCACAATGTAAATTCATAGTTAGTCACGAATGTTGAAAGGCATGTGGCCTGGAAGGTGGGGGGAGTGGCTTCCTTGGAGTCATGCACCAGCAGCTGCATAAGGCCCCATTCACACTGAGCGGAAAATCCCGCGATTTCTGCAGCGATATCGCGCATTTTTGCCGCGCGATATCTCGAGAAGTGATTTTCAATGGAGCTGTCTTAATGTACAGCTCCATGTCACCCGTCGCGCTCGCAAGTCGCGCCTGCAGGACCCTTTTTCCCGCGGATGTCGGGTGAATTTCCTTTTTTTAATGCAGCCCAACGGTGAAGGTTGCGCGATCGTCACCTGAACCATCGCGCCAATCCCGCCGCACGGAAATCCGCTTGAGGTAAGTGTCGTTTAGTGTGAATGGGGCCTAAGAGAGGGAAGACATTTCATTTGTAGACCTTGCCAAATATGGTGAAAAGGTCTCTTTAACCACCTCCAGGCCGACCGTAGTAAAAAAACGGCCGGCCCGGAGCTCTCTACATCTGAGCGGGCGTCTTTAGACGTCCGCTCAGACACGCCCCCTCGCGCGCACCGCTGGGCGCGCGCGAGCGGGAAATGACCGCAATTTAAAAACAGGCAGCGGTGCCTGTTAACATACAAGCGATCCGCCGGCTGTAGAGCCGGCGGATCGCTTGTATTTTGCAACGATCGGTGCTGAGAGCCGCCTTGGCCCGCTGATCCCGGGCTCCGCTGTGCCCAGTGCGAGCCCGGGATCAGCAGGTCGGTACACGAGCTCCCTCCGGTCCCCTCTCCTCTGAAAGAATGCGGAAGTGTTGTATAATACATCACTTCTGCATTCTTGTGTCACTCTCCAGCTTCAGGAGCTGCAAAGAAGCTGATGGAGCAGATCTCTGCTTCATCAGCTTCTTTTGGGGGGTCCTAGGTGACATTAGGGGTCTTGGAGACCCCTGATGTCTCCATAAAGAGGACCTGTCACATATTTTGCTATCACATAAGGGGGTTTTATTAGCCCCCGTATGTGATAGCAATAAAGTTTAGTGAAAAAAAAAAAAGAAAAAAAATTAAAGTCCCCCCCAAAAATGTTTTTAAGTTACACATAAAAAAGATTTTAAAAAAAAATAAAAAAATGTAAAAGTCCCCACCCATACATACATGCGTCGGAGGCGCATACGTGCAAAAAAGACGATTGCGCCCATTACGCCGCACATGTTACATATCGCTGCGAACGTCGGAGTGAGAGCAATAGGTCTAGGGCCATCAATCACTGATAACACTAAACTGATGAGCGGTAAAAGCTTTTAAAGCGTCGCCTATGGCCAATTTTGGGTATGGTAGTTTTCTGCGATGTCGCAGGTGCGCGCAATTTTAAAGCTTGACATGTTTGGTGTCTATTTAACCGACGTGACCCGATCTTTTATATTTGACCAAAAAACTGGGTAATAATAAGTGTTGCCTAACATAATGTAAAATAAAACTTTTTTTTTCCAAAATTTTCAGTAATTTTTCCTAATTATAGTAAAAAATAAAACCCGTAGTGGTGATTAAATACCACCAAAATAAAGCTCTATCTGTCCCCAAAAAATGGTATAAAATTCATTTCAGTACAGCGTTGCATGACGGAATAAACGTCAGACAAAGGATCTCAGCACTGAATACTGAAAAATGGCCTGGCCAGGAAGGGGGTCTAAACACCTGGTCTTGAAGTGGTTAAAAAAAAAATAGTGGGGGGGGAACTCGCGCATGCATTGCGCAGTAGTCACCGAACAACGTTTCGTACTACGTTTCCAATTGAAGACCTCGCAGCCATTTAGGTGCCCTCTAATATGCCTGAATAAATAATTCATTCTTTCCCCAAGAGAGCCAGGGAGTGTTTCGCCCTGAAAGCCTGCTCTGGTGACAGAAGCGGGCCGGACGGGGCGGAAACCGGAAGCGGGCCGGACGGGGCGGAAACCGGAAGTGATTCGTGTGCACTCAGTGAGCTCAGGAGTGCAGAGGGCGGGCGGAGCCGAGGTCCTTCCTCACAGAGCGGACGGCGGCAGCCAAGATGTCGTCTAAGAATTTTCGCGTCAGCGACGGAGACTGGATCTGCCCGGATAAGAAGTGAGGGAGGCGGCTGTGTTGGTTTGGGGGCAGTGCAAGGCGGGAGGGGGAGAGTAGATCGCTGGGGAAGCAGGCAGGCGAGGCTGCGGCCTACACGCTGTGAGGCCTGGGGTGACCGAGGAGGGGGGAATGGAGAGGCATCTCATGGGACATGTGTTCCCTGAGACGGGAAGCGGGGTGGAGGAGAGAGAGGCTTGCCATGGGACATGAGGTTCCCGACAGGGGGATCGAGAGACTTATCATTGGGCATGGGGTTACCAACAGAGGGGGGAGGGTGATACAGAGGCTTGGCATGGGAGAGGGGATGGCAAGGCTCCTATTGCTTTGGGGGGGGAGAAGAGGCTTGACAGAGTCCTTAATGGGGGTAGGGGGATGCAGAGGATTGCCATGTGACATGGGTTACAATTTAGGTGAATGATGAGGGTTGACCTGGGGTCCCGGCTTGGGGATATAGAAAGTCGACATGGGGTCCCGAATGAGGGAGAGGGCTATAGAGAAGGTCGACATGAGGTGCTGGATAGGGGAGAGGGATATACAGGGGGGTCAACATGGGGTAGAGGAATATAGAGAGGCTTGACATGGGGTCCCGGATGGGGGAGAGGGTCGACATGGGGTCCCGGATGGGGGAGAGAGATGGAGAGGGGTATAGAGCGAGTCGACATGGGGGAGAGGGGTATAGAGCAGGTTGACATGGGGTTCTGGATTGGGGGGGGGTATAGAGCGGGTTGTGATGGTCCACATGGGGTCCCTGATGGGAGAGAGGGATATAGAGAGGGTACCTGATGGGGGAGAGGGATATAGAGGGTCCACATGGGGGAGAGGGATATAGAGAGGGTCCACATTGGGTCCCGGAGGGAATCATGCCTGTGGCTTTCAGTCTTGCAATGCCTCATGGGACTTGTAGTTCCACAACAGCTAGAGTGCTGACTTTGCCTATTCCTGATCTATACTGTCCTGTGTCAATGAAATTGTAAATAGTCCAGGAGGCAGCATACACCTCCATACAGGGATACAGGGAACTATTTGTTACTTGCAGCCATTGATGTCTATGGGTACTTGTACGCAGCACTTCCTGTCTTCCAGGGAAAATGTGCTTTCATTTTACACATACGACTCCATGCGCCCCTGTGCAGGAGGCCTAATATAAACTGCAGAGTGCCATTAAACCCCCTTTTGGAAAAGTACTAAGTTATAAAGAATGCACAAAATCAGTCACATAGGTAAAAAGGAAAATAAAGCTACAGTGAAAAAAATTATCTGAGTCCTGACCCCCCTCCCCCACAAGGAAGAGATCACCGCCACTGATAACAGGAAGCAATAGATCTTCATCTTAAAGTAGAAGAAAAGGTGTCACAATAACTCACCTGTCGGATGTTCCTTCCCTTGTGCTCTGATCCTCCCTGTATACATGTTGTAATCGCTTTACTTTACGCGGTCACGTGACTGTAAAGCTCCAGCTAGTCTGAGAACTGGAGTCCTGACAATCATGGCTGCACCTAATGATTATTTACCTCATCAATTAGTTGGCTGATTGTTTTTTCGATTAATCGGAAAAAAAAAAAGTTCAATAAATACCATTTTTGATTTAAAATGAAATACACAAATGCCGTGTTGCATGGTAGTGGGCGGGAACAATAGCCAGCCTGTTATTGGCCATTTCAAATTGCAATAGCCAGTAGCAGGTTGGCTGTTGCCCGCCCACTGCTTGCTGTGCCCTCCTTGCAGCGTGGATGAGCGAGCTAGGTGATCCAACCAACTAATCGATAATGAGAATTAGGGCTGCAACAACTAATCGACATAATCGATTATTGAAAAAGTTGTCATCTTTTTCAATAATCGATTAATCGGCTTCCGATCAGTTGGCCCTGTTCACGGCTCCACACACGCTGCGCGCCGCACCTCCTCCCCAAATCACGCTCACCGCTGCCAGACCCGCCCTCCCGCATCCACGCTCTACACGGCGCACCTCCTTCCCGCCTCACACTCACCACCCGCCCACATCCACTGACAATTATCTGAGTAAAATACAAGTGTAGAATTCTAATGCTAACAGCAGGTGGAGCTCAAGTTGCATTGTTTCTGTGTCTTCAGGTTTATTTACTATAAAATAAAGATTGTATACATATAGTACAAAAAAAAAGATACAAAACGTCAGTTTAAAAACTCAGGCTTAAAAATAAATTAATAACAGACCAGGCCCCAAACAACTCTAGTTTGTGTTTAAAGGAAAAGTACACTTATCCTTTTTCCCTCTTTGCCGTAACGTAACCCACCCTTCCCATTCACAGATACTTACCTGAATCCAGTGGCTGCAGTCTCTGATGTTTGTTTACATCCAGCATCACAGTTGACACTGTTCTGGTTGTGCCTGCGTGTTACAGTCCCATAGACATCTATGGGCTTATGTCAGAACGTCCGGAGAGAGGAAGGGAGACTGCCCTATAGAAGTCTGTGGGGCTGTTGTGAGAAACTGTGACCACTACAGTGAGACTTGCAGCACTGAATGTAAACAAACACCAAAGGCCACCGCCGTCAGATTGAGGTGAGTATGCATCTGTGGAGGGGGAGGGTTAGGTCAGGGCAGAGTGATAGGTGCACTTTGTCTTAAGATCACTTCTCTCTAATGCTTTGAGTTGCTGACCTGTACCAGGTACTCTGATTAGAAAGTCAGAACTTTTCATCTGCATACAAGTTACAGGTCTGTGCCACACAAAGTATTAAAGCTGTTGGGTCTGTATGACAATCCAGCAACTACCATTTTCAGGAGAGGTCAGCATTGGAGGTTTTTAGTCCATGTTTCCGTTTAGCAGAGATAGTATATCAAATGCCTTGGCAATCGACTGGCTGCTGTGACATCACAGAGCATCGGGCGGCACTCTCCTTGGTGGCAGTGAATAGTTTCTCCTGAGAACTACTGATGTGATTAGTTATGACGGCATTACTGGAAAACCTACGCTGCGATGTGCATTCATATTGCTAGGAACAAAGCCATTTCATGGATGTCTCAGTATTGATCCATATGTCTTCCTATAGGTTTTTACACTGGTACGAAAAGTTCTCAACATGCAGCAGAAATATGTACTGATTGTGCTAATTTAAACTCTGTGCATTGCAAATTTGGGTGCAAACTGGTGAAATAAAAGGTTTTTTATTTATTGTGATGGTTCTTGTTTAAAGGAGAACTATGAGGTGAGTGCTTTTCACTCACCTCATAGTTCTAGCCGACCTGTGACAATGAGACTGTCAAAGGTCGGCTCAGTAGATCGGGAGGTGAGCGAACATATACCGGCATTCGCTCACCTCTCAATCCTGTCACGGCTCTCTGCCGTGACGGGAGGGGCT
>NW_017306347.1:739473-753987 GCF_000935625.1 Nanorana parkeri | reverse complement strand
CTCCGATCCGCCAGCGCTGACTGGCGGATCGGGAGGGGGCGGGTACAGCTGGCTCTGCCTCTAGATAGGCAGAGCCAGCTGTCACTCACGCAGCTGGGCGGATCTCGACATCGATGTCGGGATCCGCTCCGGCTGAGGCATTTCAGTATACCGCGAGCTGTAGCTCGTGGTATACTGAGCTTAGGGTAATGGGAGGACACTAGTTTGTGTCCTTCCGTTGCCCTAAGGAGAACTATGGGGAAAGGCCCTAACCCCATAGTTCTCCTTTTAAAATATATAACTATAAGTAATTATCAGTTTCCAAAGATTGTCATTTGTAATGATTAACTTGTGAGTGAAGGTCATACATTGTAGAGATTGATCACATATTTATTATAGATTGCTGTGTACAGAAAGAAGCTAATATTGGCTTTGTTTCAAGGTGGCCCACGCAGGGTTACCAAGTGCAAATTCTATATAGCTCGGTTCCGCATGGAGAGCTTACATTACCCGGCTGTTTCTTTTTTTAGATGTGGCAATGTAAACTTTGCCAGAAGGACAAGCTGTAACCGATGTGGACGAGGTGAGGTTTTGAAATACACGTTTGCCGTAGATTCCGAATGTTTTCTGACCGTGAATGTTAAAATAATTTTAATTTTCTACATAGAAAAATCAACTGATGCGAAAATGATGAAAGCTGGAGGGACAGAGATTGGAAAAACTCTGGCGGAAAAGAGCCGAGGGTTGTTCAGTGCGAATGACTGGCAATGCAAAACGTAAGATGTTCCTGAATTAGTGAATTGTGTGGTCTTTGTAGGAACAAAAATGTTTATCATACATCGCGGCATGCATTTGTATTTCTTTTCCGTGCATTCATTGGTAGCAGCCTGTCTGTCAGAGCGAAGGTAAACTAAGAAGGAAGTTCCCCGGGGACGCTATGTCTCTGTGCCAAAAGCAGTCAGGATTTGTTTTTAATCTGTGGTGTCCATACGCATCTGTTTTTGCAAGCAAGGTGCTCAATTCATGGGGATCAAGCTGTGCTGGGGTTTTCTTTGAGGCAACAGAGAACACTTCTAGCTGTTACAGGCAGACCTTATTGTACACAGAGCATGTTGAAAAAACCTATGTGATCAGGTTCTGATATTTCCCTTTTCTATGGGGAAAAGGGAGACAATATTTTACTGTGTGCAGCGTATCAATCAATCAGTCCTTTAGCCTAGTGCAGGGATGGACAAACTCCGGCCCTCTAGCTGTGGTGAAACTACAAATCCCATGAAGCATCTCTCTCCGGGAGTCGTGGCTGTGAGAATCTTGTAAAGCCTCATGGGATTCGTAGTTCCATCACAGCTGGAGGGCCGCAGTTTGGCCATCCCTGGCCTAGTGGGACTTGTGCAGAAGGTATTGGTAGCAAGGCTATAAGGGATGAGTAGATGCCTTTTTTTTTGGTGGTTCTTTGTGAGAATTCTGCTTGTCTGTGGACATAATTAGTGGACCTTTATGTTTGGAAATTCAATGTGTGGAACTTTCTCTTTATATCAGTCACTGCTACTGAAAAGCTTACAGCTAACTCCAGAAAAAAAAAAATGCAGTAACGCAGGTACAGGCAGGAATTTAAAGCCTCACCCCGGGCACCAAGAAAAAAAATGCCCTTGTTTTGGGGCCTCCCCCTTGGAAGGGTTACATGTTTGTCAAGTCTAGGGGGTAGAGGCATAAGCTGTAATACTTACCTCATACCTCGCTTCACAGGCTTCTTGTACTCCCTCTTCTTTGGGGGCCCAGTCACATCATATCCAGTGCGTTCTGGGGCAGGAGGGGACCTGCTGTATGCACTATTTTTTTCAGATTGCACTGCCATACAGCGAAGGGCATTCCTGTACCTTGCGTTCCGGTGCGTGTCTGCGCTTCCATTGCCATGAATGGCACCGACCCGCCCCTCCCGCCCCAGAGTGTGGCCCAGCTTAATTTATGTGATCCAGTGCGCTCTGGGCACAAACTGCACTGGGGCACACTGGTTATGGTGTGACTGGGCCCTCAAACACTCTGGGTTGTGAGCAGGCTCTCGTCTTCCTCATGCACAATGCAGGACTGTTGGACCTGCATTATATGTGATGGCATCAGAGTGTGACTGCCGGCTTTAGCACCCTAAAGAAGAGTCCGGGGGACAGAGTTGAAGTAGCCTGCCCGAGCGAGGAATAAGGTAATCATTACACCTATTCCTCTACCCCTAGACTACACGTACATTTAAACATTGCAGTGCATGGAAGCCCCACCAAGATTTCTTTCTTTCTTCTTTTTTTTTTTGCCCGACAGGGAGCTTTAAACTCCTGCAACGCTCGTATAGATGCGCACACATGCTAGAAGAAATATACCACAGAAATCAATTATCTTTTCTTTATGATTTTTAATTGTAAAAGGAAAGGCATACAAACTCCAAGCTGAGATTATTGTGGTGGATATTAAATCTAGGAACAGAGCAGAGACACAATGCTAACTAGCTTAGCCATTTTATTGCCTGTCTCCTCTTGTTTATACAGCCATACTCATGGTGTCGTCATGTTTGTATTGCATTGATTTAATGATCATACCTCTTATGTATAAGATGCTGTTTATAGCTTTGACTAATTGTTCCCTTGCCATATGTCTGTCTTTTGTAGTCCAAAACATTGGCCACACTGTGGAGGGGAACATTGGCCACACTGGAGGGGTTTGCCTTCCTTTAGATCAGAGCTACTGTTGCTTTTTTTTTTAAGCTTAGCTAAGTGTGTAACTGTTTCATAGGTGTGCACATTACTAAAGTTCTTGTTTCTATTTTAGTTGTGGGAATGTCAATTGGGCCAGAAGATCAGAGTGCAACATGTGTAATACACCAAAGTATGCCAAACTGGAGGAACGAACAGGTACAACTTCACTGTAGCCGAATGTCATTCTCTGTCTTGTAATTGTGGTACACGTTGATGTGTGTTTTGTGGATCAGAAACTTTTTTTGGTGGTATCTTACCCTACTTATTGTACTCTTCCCTGGGATCTCAAACGTCAGTTTGCAATTCCTTTGGCGCTCAAAAATGAATTTTGTGGCGTGCTACTGTATAAATCTAACAATTCATGGAACCATAAATATTCATGGAGTCTGTGTTGGCAATGTGCAGATTTAGCATCCATCTCCGACAGCAGCAGTACCTTTTTAGATTGATGTTTTTTTCTAATACGAATGCTCACTTATTCCATAGAATGGAGCTGCAGTCCGTCGCCTCCCTCACAGCATGGGATTCTTACACCTGATATCTGCATTGCATCCCTTGTATTTCTTGTCACTGGGAGATTTTCCCTAGTCTTCTGTTCCGGTGACAGCTGTAAAATATTGGATTTCATCACTTTGTTCCAGTGACAATGTTTACGTGGATAAATAGACTGTGTGAATTCCTCATCAGAGATCGCAATAAAAATGGGGGAAAAAAGGGTTTTGCTAGAAATCAGTTTGGCTATTGAACTATTAAATATTCCATTGGAAGTGTTTTATTATATTTGATTAGTACAAAATGTGTATACTGCCAGAAATCCAGTGCTGTCCTATACACTTTGCAGCGTTATCAGCCCCGCTTAGTTCATCTGTGGACTACAGAGCACCTCTGCTATATGTGATAAAGGTGAAGTGGGGGAAGAGATCTGTAGTTCAAGTAAAGATAGTAGTCACCAGCACTCCTAATGTGCAAAAAGGATAGCACTTTTTTTGATATGTCACATGCGTCAAGAAGCCAACGTTTCCGGGCCCTTCATCAGGGCGACATCGTGACCTATAGTTCAGACACACTTCCTCTTCTAGGGTGGCAACATTGTGCCCCAATTGATATTGTACAGTGAGTGTCACCCTAGAACAGGACAGGTGTTATTTGAAGGAATATTAGGTTCAAATATATGGGATATTTACATTTTAATTTTTTTCTTGGTTTTAATGTCCTTTTTTCAATGTCTAGTTTATATACAGGTTTTCAGGCTTCCCATTCCTTTATTTCATTCTAATACTTCACATATAATATTACTATGCAGGTTATGGAGGCGGCTTTAATGAACGTGAGAATGTAGAATACATCGAGCGAGAAGAATCTGACGGAGAATATGATGAGGTAAAATTTGATGGGATTATGTATTTGTATAGTGTTGCAGGCTACGTCTATGACTTCTCCCCGTAGTACTTACCTTCTCTGGATATCTCTTGGTGGAGCATCAAAAGACTAAGAATTACTCTCATAAAATGGTCCTTTGTTTGGCTCTTGTTCTCTGAGCTTAAGTTGGCCATACATCTATTAATTACTTGCAGATTTTCTATGGTCAGTTCGAAGAATTGCAACGGGTTCCTCCATCTAATCAAAACTGTCGATGGAGGAATCTCCCGCTGGGCCAAGTTTCAGTATCTTGCTAGTCTCTCAGAATACCTTAACAAGGCCAGCATCCAATCAGATTGTTCAGATATTTTGAGAACCAGTGGGGCCGACTAGCTAGATACTGAAGCTTGGCCCAGTGGGAGATTCCTCCATCCACACAGTGTAGTGTAGATGGAGGAATCTGTTGTAATTTTTCCATCTGACCATAGAAAATCTGAATGTAATCAATAGGTGTGTGGCCAACTTTCGAATGTTCAAAAGCCGGCAATGTCATGAACCATTACAAGCTCTTTTTCAATGCTTTCTGTGTCGCAAGTGGAAAAAGTGTTCTCTCACTTCCTGTCTGTTTGACAAGTATCAGAGAGAACAGGAAATCGGATGAAATCTTTCCCAACATGGACTCACATTGTCGGAAAAAGAAACCCAACAGAGGTTTTAAACTTTCCCCACTCTATCCCAAAAAAGGTTGACTGGAATCTGACTTTAAAATTGACTGTTTAACCTAAAGCAGTAGCTGTCCACTATTATATTAGTATCAGCAGGGCTTGAAAAATTTGGCGGTGTCTCACCAGTCAGTCAAAAATTTCACCAGTCAGCATGATCTGACTATAGCCTTGCAATATATGTTAAAATTTTTTGGGGACAGATAGAGCTTTGTTTTGTGACCCCACGTGGGGTTATTTTTTTAAACTATATAATGAAAAAAGTACCATAAATGTAAAAAAAAAAAAAAAAGTTTCCCTATGTTATAAAACATTTATTCTTACCCATATTTTTAGTACAACATAAAAATCGGGGTCACATCGGGTAAATAGACACCAAACATGTCAAGCCTTAAAATTGCGTGCGCCCGCAAAATCGCAAAAAACGCCCATACGCGACAATTAAAATGCTTTTACTGCTCATCAGTTTAGTGTTATCAGTGATTAATGGCTCTAGAATTATTGCTCTCACTCTGACATTTGCGGCGATATGTAACATGTGTGGCACAATAGGCGCAATCGTCGTTTTCGCACGTAGGCGCACCCGACGCATATCTACGTGTGTATGTGGGGGGCGGGGACTTAAATGGAAAACTTTGATTTCTCTGATTTTTAGTTTGGCCGAAAAAAGAAAAAATACAGAAGAACGTCATCCAGCGGTAAAGCAGTCCTTAAAGGTGATGAGAAGGAGTCTGGAGGTGAGGAAGAGGAGGGGGATGAAGAGGATGAGGAAGAAGATGCAGATCTGTCAAAATATAAACTGGATGATGTAAGTTGCTATTCACAAACTGTTTCTGAACAGGAAATCCATTAAAGCGGACCTTTTACACTCAAATCAAATTCTACCAATCCATCCCTCTATGTATGATGATTAATAACATGGACGTGTCAGGTGTAAAATGATGATTGTGAAATATTTACACTTGCAGAGCATTCACTTCCTGCTTAGAAAGTGCAGGAAGTGAATGCTCTAGTCACATGTGCCAGAAATACAGGAAGTAATAGGAGAGCTAGTAATCGGCCCTTAGTAAACATGGCCACTGTCAGAATTATCTTGAATTATGTGTGTGTAGATTGTCATTACTAAACATTTCTAAAGGTGTGTTTGCTGTTATTTTAAAGATATGGGTAAAGGTCCGCTTTAAGAAGATCAAGAAGTTATGATCAGGATATCGGCAATATAGTAGTTTCAAATGTTAATTAGAAGTAGGCCTTCTTGACTCTGAGACCACATTTTTCTGTGTGGTAAAGCTGAATTTACTCGGCTTCACTGCCAATTGCATTGTTTCTAGTAGACTAATATACATCATAGAATTTGAAGTGGCCACAAATTCAGGGTGATCGGAGCTACTTATACCACTGGCCTGATTTTCTGTCAGGATCCCCTTTAAAGTGAAATGCCATTAAAGGAGAACTATGAGGTGAGTGAAAATCACTCAGCCTCATAGTTCGGGCTGACGTGTGACTATGAAACTGTCTCACGTCGGCTCAATAGATCGAGAAGTGAGCGAACACATACCATTGCTCGCTCACTTCTTGATCCTGTCCCAGCAGAGAGCCGTGACTGCCACTCACGGCTCCCTGCAGGGATTCCCCCGCTCCGATCCTCCAGCGCGGACTGGGGAGGGGGTGGGTACAGCTGGTTTTGCCTCTAGATAGGCAGAGCCAGCTTGTTTATCATCTAGAGATGATAAACAAACAGTGTATATTATGTATAGACACATAATATACATAACCCACTGAAAGTGTTCTACCTAACTTTCTGTAATTCTAAAGTCTCACTGGAGTCCATTAAGAGTGTATGGAGTCCACTCATTAGTATTCTGTTTCCCTTCTGTGCAACAGATTTATGTAATGGTCGGTAAGGTGTATATGAAGCTACAACCTGAGTAGAAAAGCCTGTCCCCTGCCAGCAGCTGCAGATTGGGACCCCTGATCTCTGTGTGGGAGCTGGGGTTGTTATGCCCCCTACTCAGTCAGACTTGTTGCTCTGCAATCAGCAAAGCATATACTCCCTGTTCATTGGAGAGCTCTGGATCTGACTCGGTAGGGAATGTGTTGAAGCTTTGCCGAGGGACCACTGCTTCCACAGAGAGCTTGCAAGGGTCCCACTCCTTTTTTTTTTTCTACTCAGGCTGTGGCTGATTTTTAAAGTAAATTAACTTTAAAGGTGGCCATAAACTCTACAACCATCGCAAGACTTTAGTCTTGCGATGGTTGTAAAGGGATTAAAAAAACGTACAATCTGCCTATCTTGGACAGGCAGATCGCACTCTCGATCATCGCAAGCCCGCCCCCCTGAGGGGCGGGCTTCCGATGACCGCAATGCTGCGCACACCGGCCCGTTCGGCATTTGTCTTCCGAGCACCGTTCTAACCAGCCGAGAATCGTACGATTCCCGGCTGGTTTTCGAACATGCTGGTTCGACAGAAGACATGCGACCGTACAGTAGAAACACCGATCGCATACGATTATCGTACGATAATCGTGCAGTGTATGGGCACCTTAAGACTTTGAACACTTTTTTGATTTGTTCCGCCTGGGATGTTTTTGGGCTAATTTAAACAGGAAATTCAACTTTTACGACTCCTCAGTGTGTTATAACTTCGGTATGAATCCAAAATTACGTTTGGGATCCCTATGACCTGGTTCGCACTGAGTGTATTGTCGCAGCTGATTCAGCACGACAAAAAGCTTCCCCAAAAAAATCCCATTCATTCTTATGGCTCCTGTTCACACCTCATCGATTTGTCGCAACATGCAAAAGGCCTGTCGCTGGAAAAAGGACATGAGCTTTGTCTTTGCAGATTACAACTCGTTTTGTCCCCATAGTCAATAGAAAATGCTTGGAAACTTTTTTTTTTTTTTGCAATTTACATAAATGTGTCACAATCTGCTCATAAAAGTGCATGACTTAATGTACGCTGTGGCCTAGGTGTGACTCAGGCCTTATGCACATGCAGGTTTCTGCTTTCTTACCTGCTGCGATCATCTGCTCTTCAAACGGAACGCAGACACATGGGGGGAATTAAAAGAAAATACGCCCGTTTTGTGGAACAAATATTGGTGCATTTTCTGTGGCTTGTTCCAGTTCCCTCATTGTACATGGGGCGGATATTTCCCTGACTAACATTTGTATTCGGTAGCACATGATGGATTTAGATATCTCATTTATTTTATTTTTTTATTCAGTTTAGGCTTTAGTAGTACATAAGTTTTAATAGCCGTGGAATATTATTTAATCCAGTAATTTGTATCTTTGGTGCTTTATTAACGCTAAGAATGTATCCCTTCTTCTAGGATGAAGATGATGAGGATGCTGGCGACCTTTCAAAATATAACCTTGCCAGTGACGAGGAAGAGAATAGTAAAAATAAGAAGCCCATCCCCAGCAGACCTAAATCTCGTTCGTCCCATTCCTCCTCCCATTCAAGCTCAAGGTCTAGGTCCAGGTAAACGGGTACAGGTCAAGGGTAAAGCCGGGCAAAATGTCAGTATCTAAACTTTCTTACTTTTTACATAATATTCTAGACACTTCAACTGCCATGCAATGTGCATTTAGAGTTTTATTGCTTTCTCTTCCCAATTTTTTTTTTTTATGGTGTAGATATATTTTGATATGCTTTGTAATGTTAGCTATTCGAATCCTAACACATTTACTTTAACCTCTTGCCGTCCGCTCGTAGTAAAAAAACGGACGGACGGCACTGCAGCATCTGCGGGTTGCCGTCTCCAGACGGCAATTTTTTTCTGCTTAGCTGTTAGATGTTTTCCATTTTTAGTTTGGTTGCCTTCATAGATATACAGTATATACATATAGATAGTTTCACAGGATAAATGGTACATGGATCACCAAATACACAGATGTTTTCTAGTTAAGGTCTAGGTACATGTTTTGCCCCTAGTTTCCTTTTTTGTCCTGACCTTACCTAAAGCTGGCCATACACCTATAGATGATCTGCAGATTTTCTATGGTCAGATAAAAAGTGCAACAGATTCCTCAATCTACGCTAAACTGTGTGTATGGAGGAATCTCCCACTGGGCCAAGTTTCAGTCTCTTGCTAGTCGGCCCCGCTGGCTCTCAAAATACCTGAACAATGGCTGCATCCAATCAGATTGTTCAGATATTTTGAGAGCCTCCAGTGGGGTTGACTAGCAAGAGACTGAAGCTTGGCCCAGTGGGAGATTCCTCCATCCACACAATGTAGTGTAGATGGAGGTTCTCACACACCCAAGACGGACAACCTGGTCCGCATGTATTTGAAGCCGCTCACTCGCTAAGCTTGCCCACCATTCCTTGGATCTCCCCCAATCAGCCCACCTGGCACGTGCTATGCCCTTGGACTCTGTCCTCACAACTTTCTAGATGGAGGAATCTGTTGCACGTTTTATCTGACCATAGAAAATCTGCAGAGTGATATAGCTGTGTGGCCAGCTTTACACGCCCTCCCCCTCCACAGATGCATGCTTGACTCAATTCAACGGCTGCAGCCTCTGGTTGGTTACATTCATTGCAGCAAATCTCAATCTCCTGGCCACAATTGCATATTACAGTTTAATGGATTTCATCTCCAGCCTCTGGACACAGCTCCATCGAAGTCTGTGGACCTGGAGAGTGAGGCGTGCCCCGTTCAATGTAAACATAGACCTTATCAAAGTATGCATCTGTGAAGGGTGGGTTAGGTTAGGGCAAAGGAGCAAAAGAGATCAGAGCACTTTTTGTTTTTAGTACACTTATCCTTTAAATATATAAAATTATTATAAGCAAGGGAAAACTCCAAATCATGTGTTAGCTCTTCAGAGAGTGCCTTTTACGTTGGCTGTGGGGTAGATGAGGTGGAGTTGACTACTAATAAGCAATCTTTTCAAATCACAAAATACCATGTACAGTATGCACAGCCTTCCCTTGTCCCATTAGGTATTACATCTTACTGGAAAACCACGTTATATATGAAACTTTCCTTTTTTGTTTGAGCATTCTGCTGAGCAAGTTCTTAGATAAAATGCTCAATGTTATTTAGTTATGCAGTGCTGGAGTAACTAAATACTGGCCTTGTGTAATGTACCCAGATGGCTTCCCTCTTAAAATGTAGCTAGGTCTCCAATCCCCCAAAACTGCTTTACTAACCAGTCTGGACATAATTATTTTATATTTTTATATAGATTCGGTTTAAAATGCTGAGTGCTTTTAAAGTTCCTATGCTTATTCAATAAGGCAATGCAGAATTCAGAGGTGACTTGCAAAGTGCATTAAACAAATAGAATCCTCTATATCCACTAAAATGAAACATAATTGGTTGTCGTGTGTTGCTTCGTCTTTGATATGTACTGCCCTATGAAATAAGCATGACATTCTTCATGAGGTGTGTGTATATTAAAAAAAAAAAAAAAGTTTGAATCTGTGGTGTGACTGTTCTAAAGAGAACTTTTGTTAAATATGAACTCTTTGCTGTGTGCTGTCTGTACATTTGGCTGCAGGCACATGTATGAAGTATTGATCACCAGAGCTGGACAAAACTGCACCATGTTGTTTCAGGTCTCGCTCAAGGAGTTCTTCCAGTTCCAGATCAAGATCACGCTCCACTTCAAGAGACCACTCTCGACCTCGCGGTTCCAAATCAAGGTGAATGAGGGTTGCCAGGCTCTCTGTCACAGTGACAGAAAAGTGCTTCAGCGCCGTGTGATGCAGAACGGATTTATTTTTTTTCGTTTTTACGTGATTTGTTCTGTTGAACTGTTATTTTGAAGTTGTTTCATGAAGAACCTAAGTGCAGTGTTTTTTCCAAATGTCAAAGATTTCTTTTCCACCATCGCAACTTTTGTCATGTTTAAGTTACCCCTGTAATTGCTCATAATTCAAGATGGAGACTTGGTAAACCACTAGCACCACTTCCACCGCAGTGACCGTTTATCAGTAGTACCTTGATATACTGCAGTACTCTTGTACTACTCCAACTAACCCAGCAGCTAATAAAAACACTGGTGCCGTGAGACTTCCTTACACAGACTTGCTGACAGTCATTAGACGCTGTGTGCATGTCTCTGTTTATCTCTATGGAGGGTCCCACTGGAAACGACAGATTATAGCGCAGAAACTTAATCTTGTCCCATCGCACTCCTGACCAGACAAAACCCAAATCCAACTGGGTGGGTGCAGTGATGCCTCCGTGAAATGTATATAGATAAAAGTAGTCACTCGCACTCCATGATATTAAAGTCAATGCTGTTTATTGACTGAGATAACACGCATCTCCTTAGCAACGTTTCGAGATCGTGCGGCCGCTTCCTCAGGCAAACAGAGTGAGTTTGCCTGAGGAAGCGGCCACACGGTCTCGAAACGTCGCTAAGGAGATGCGTGTTATCTCAGTCAATAAACAGCATTGACTTTAATATCATGGAGTGCGAGTGACTTCTTTTATCTATCCAGATTATAGCGCAGGCCTGCTGTCATTCTCCGTGTCCTGCAAGAGCCTTGTTTCAGGTGACCTCTATTTAAAGCCACCAGAGGAGTGAGGCCAAAGGTCATAGGTCTAAGGATAGTCTTAAGGTGCCCATACACTGGCCTAATATTGTCTGGTTTTTAATGTACCAGCCAAAATTTGCTCAGTTGTTGGCTCCCTTTCAGCCGGCATTCCTCGATCAGCTGATCGAAGGAGCCGGCAGCCAATGAGCTGTCCGCTCGCATTGGGTATTCTGACAGGTGCTCGTGGCACCTGTCAGAATACAATGCAAACAGCAATTCCTCGATCAACACACTGTTTGTGTTTGGAGGAATCGCGTCAATTTTTTTTTCCGTTCAGCCCGTGGGTTAAACAAAAAAACTTGATAGGTGTATGGCCGCTGACGAAAACCAGTAGTTGAACTTAGATTGAGCACAATCTTCCGGAGAGTGATGAATGCCTGGAAGTACACCATTAGTTTGTGTATACCTGACTAATATAGGGGCAAAGGGGTTTCTTCTCAGATCAGTCAGGGTCTGGAACTCGCTGCCACATGCTGTGATTTTGGCTGAGTGTGAAATCATTCAAGAGGCGATTGGACGATTACCTCGGGGATCGTAATATACAGGGGTACAAGTACTTTTAAGAATGGGAACACACGGGGACCTATACATGCGCACACATCTGTAGGACCATACAGAAACACACAACAGGTTGGACTTGATGGACTAAATGTCTTCAACCTCAAATACTATGTAACCAGCGAATAGTGCTGTTAATACTACAGCATACAAAGACATTTTAGACCAGGTGTCTCAAACCTCCAGCTGTGGTGAAACTACAAATCCCATGATGCATCTCTCTTCAGGAGTCGTGGCTGTGAGAATCTCGCAATGCCTCTTGGGATTTGTACCTCCACCACAGCTGGAGGGCCGGAGGTTTGAGACCCCTGTTTTTAGAATATTGTGCGCTTCCAACCTTGTGGCTACAGTTTAGAGAAGGCTCTTTTCTGTTCCAGCACGTCTTTCCCCCTGCACACAAAACCAGCTTCATAAGGATATGGTTTGATGAATTTGGTATGGAGGAACCAAGTGGCCTTCACAGAGCCCTGACCTCAACCCTTCCAAACCCCTTTGGGAAGAATTAGAGAGCTGATTACCAGCCAGGTCTTGTCCAACTTTAGTATCTGACCTCTCACTCTCCAAAATCTTGTGGAAAGCCTTCCTAGAAGAGTGGAGATGACTTGGCCGCAAAGAGGGACCAACTCCATATTGAGGGGCCCAGCATTCGCACTGTGGTGTAAGCCTTGTCTACGTAGGGCATGAGGGGAAAAGAAGGATTTGTTTAGTTGCTATAGGCAGAGATGAGCTGCCTTTTTACGGTGTTTGATCTGGTCAAATTTAAGGACCTCTAATACTAAGAGCCCTGACCCGTACCTTTTAAAGAAGGAAGATCTCTGATTAACTGTAGTACAAATAACAGGCCTGGGTTTTAATGGCTTCACACACTTCTTTATTCCGCTTTCATGATTTCATGTTTATACTCCAGATTAGTATTTGTTATGTTATATCAGCTTTTGTTTTCTATTACCATATTAAATTATCTTCATTTTTAATAAAGATCCAGCTCCAGGTCGCACCGGGGTTCTTCTTCCCCGAGAAAAAGATCATATGCCAGTTCCCAGTCCTCGTCTTCTTCAGGGAGGGGCAAGAAAAGGAGCCGCTCCAGATCCTCATCCACTGAGCGCAAAAAAAGGAGAACAAGATCACGGTCAACCGAAAGGTTTGGGTTACTGTAGAATTAGAAGGGGAATTGATATGAACTTTGGGAAAATGCCACATGTTTTCTTTGTGTTCTTCCTCGATCCGAGTCCTGGATTTTGTATTTATTTAACATTTTACAACTAACATTTGCAACTCTTTGTCATGGATTGGGGAGGGTACAGGGAAGAGGGAGGTCGGATAATGGACGAGGTATTGTCATCATTTAGAAGATATGAATAAGAAGGTTTGTTAGTGCACTGTTACCTCTGCATCAAGTGTTCACAAAATAGTACATGTATTCGGCATGTGTAATGGCAACTTAGGCGTGCTGTTGTAATGTCAACATAGGCGTGCTGTTGAAACCTACACACATTTTCACACACCTCAAAGTGTGGATTGACCAGTCGAAACCAGTGTTGCTTTCAGAGCTCAATTTGGGTAGTTTGGTGTATGACACAGAAATAATTAAAAAATTGAGTTGCTCCTAATTCCATTGTGCATGATTCTCTCTCTCTCTCTCTCTCTCTCTCTCTCTCTCTTTCTCTCTCTCTCTCTTTCTCTCTCTCTCTCTTTCTCTCTCTCTCTTTCTCTCTCTCTTTCTCTCTCCCCCTCCCTCTCTCTCTCTCTATCTTCTCTTTTATAGATACAGGTGTACGAATTGGGTGTCCAGCATCCTTTATCAGTATCTGGGAGTCCTAATAAGAAAGAAGAAATTTTGGAATGCTTTAGCGTATGTCTGGTCAAAGGGGGGGGAAAAATGTACAGCATATGCAATACATGCACATTTCCCATACTTTGTCTCTTCCAAAATGCTGCAAGTACAAAAAAAATAACACAATCTGCCTAAACTATAGTGAGGTGATGATAACTCGGCCTTTGATACACTGAAATTCCAAGCAGTGTTGTCATCCCAGTTCTCTTCTGCTGGAGTACAGAATGCATCCCCTCTCATCTCCATATAAAGGTGGTGTTCTGTATTGCAGCAAGGGTTGATTAGAGATTTCAGATCAGCAGACACCGTAGACAGGAAGTTAGTAGCTCTCTGGATTTCTAGCAGATCAACAGGTATATTTCTGTACTTGCTGCAAGAGACCAAATACGTGCAAAATGTGCATGTATTGCAGAGGTGTACTGCATATGTCTGGGGTCTTCTTTTGTCCAGAGGAGCTTAACATACATCCTGTTGTCTGTTTCTATCTGTTATTAGGAGTTAAATAGTTAAGTTGTGTAGCTGCGCAGCTGACACAGACCCCAAATACTTCAGTAACTCACTAGCTTGTAGTGAATGGACAGACAGCTTAGCAATGTTTCTGTATAAATACAGAGAATCAGCTTTACAGAACCTGTAGAAGAAAATCTGGTTGCCAACATCAACCAGATTTGTTTTTAAGATTGTAACAGAAAAGTTTCTGACCAGTCCCTAATCCCTCTCCCCCAACCCATGAACATACATAAATAAATTGTGTCTGA
>NW_017306347.1:715657-739420 GCF_000935625.1 Nanorana parkeri | reverse complement strand
CCAGAAATTAACAAAATGCCTACCTTTCAATTTCTCTCTTCCAGGCGCAGACATTCACCAACTGGCTCATCTCATTCTGGCTCCCGATCTTCCAGTACCAAAAAGAAATAGATATTTAGGAGTAACGTCCAGTCTAATGCATGACGAGGATAAAAATGTTGCAAAAACAAGAAGAGTTATTTAAAAAAAAAACCTCCCTGAACCATGTATAAATGATCTGTAGCAGCAGAAGTGCTTTGACCTGTGCTTCCTCTAAACCTCCGATACACTCAGTCCACGCCGAGCATTTTAAGCCATAAGCTTCAATACTGTGTTTCCCCCCACCATATGGGACGGAGTAGAACACAATACACTGCAATAAAATGGCGTAGACTTTGTTTCTTGAACAAAAAAATTTAATTCATAGGATTTCTCTTTTTATTTGTAGTTTTTGGCTTTTTTTTAGTGTACTTGTGTTTACATCCTTATCTACCCTTTTTAGCATGCAATGAAATGTGAATTTTTGTTTTCCCATTTAATTTTTTTATTTTTGTGATCCCTTATGGCTTAAAATGCAAAAGCGGTATTACACTGGGAGCAAAATGAGGCTGACAAGGTCTCGTTTGATCCTCAAGACTAAAAAAAAACCAATGTATTTTGGTGGTGTTTCAAGGTAAGTATTAGTTATTTGTATGGAACAGTGTCGGCGTATCGCGGAGTACTTGAGCTTGGCAGTTTTATTGTTCAGTCATTTCTGCAGTCTGACACTTTGATAAATTATATCATTTCACCTTCTGCAGACAAACCTGGCGGTCTTATTAAAAAATGGAGGAAAGGAAAAGTGCCTGCCTGTGTCAACGGAGTGCCTATTGGCCTGTGTTTTCTAATATGCTGTATAAATGTCATCTGAGATTTAATTGGTGGGCAATAATTTATAAATGCCAGCTCCTAGCTTTACCAGTGCCGGTTAAAATATGGAGCAGTGCAAAGTGTGGGAACAAGTATCGGCCAATCAGTTTCCAGTGAGCTGCTATCTCAACCTTTTTAAGAGATTATTTCTGAATGGTTGCTATCGATCATAACATGTTGCACACCCTTAAAGGACAACTATGGGGAAAGTGAAATGCACTCATCCCCATAGTTAGAGCTGACGTGTGACTTTATAGCAGTCACATGCCGACTGTTGATCGAAAACTGAGCGATCACAAACCGCCGATCAGTTCCCGATCTTCTCTCTGCAGGGAGCGGTGACGGTCAGTCACTACCCCCACAGGGTTTCCCTTCCCTCATCGTTCCTCCAGCGCTGACTGGAGGGACAGACAAGGGAAGGAGCGGGCACAGCTGGTTCTGGCTCTAGAGAGGCAGAGTCAGCTGTCATTCAGGCAGCGGGGTGGATCCTGACAATATTGTCGGGATCTTTCCTTGCTGCAGAGCGGCTCTTGTAAATTGTAAATGTCCTCCTTTGACCCGAAAGAACTATAGCCAACAAGGTTTGGCCATAGTTCTCTTTTAATCTGCTCCATCCAAAAATGCCTTCCTTCAAGTTAATAACTATTATTTTTTTCAGCTGGCTTGGAATGGGAGGTATTAAGGCTCTTTTTGAAGAGACTCTGTCAAGAAAAAAAAAACCATACCACCTGCAAATGAAGATCTTTTGTACCTACCTGTCCTGTAACCCGTGTCTGTCTCCAGTCTGTGTTTAGAGTTGCGAATGCCTAGAGATTGTTACAGAAATAAGAACATTGTGTCCATGGCCCCCCACCATGTGATGCGGTTTTGTCTGGCGACCACTCCATCACTGCTTTGCTTTGGCCGAAGTGATGGCAGATGAACCACAGTGGGGGACCACCACACAGTCGGCAATAAAAAAGCTGACAGGAGTTCTTCCCCACTCTATCCAAAGCTAAAAAAAGGAAATGTTTTGACTGTAGATGTATTTTAGAGGTAAGGAAATATACTAGGAGTGGATTGATTACCTTTAAAATGAATGTTGCCGAGTTAAAGAATATCAAAGCACTACCTGGAAAAGCAGAGGGTTTATACCAGTGGTAGGTAAACTCCGTCCTTCTAGCTGTGGGGCAGCTACAAATCCCATTTAGGCACAGCAAGACTCTGACAGCTACATACATGACTCCCAAGGCCAGATGCATGATGGAATTTGTAGTTTCACCACAGCTGGAGGGCCTGTTCCTTCACCCATACCTTCAGTCTTCTTTCTCTTGCAGAGGATTGACCTCTTTACATCTGAGACACCCAGGTGGCAGGACAGGTAAATACAATTGGTCTTCTTTTGTGGGTGTTGTGTTTTTTTGCAGAGCTGGCATAAAGTGAGCAGCGGCAGGTTGGGTGTCATCTGTGTGGTAGAAGCCACAAGTGTTTTGAAGAGCAGGCAGGAAGTGGGGCACTGCCATAGTCTTCAGATCTGCGAGGTTTGATCGATATTGTCCCTCTCCTTGTGCTAAACTATACAGCGCACTAGTGGACGGATCCGAAAAACATGCAGACGGCTTTACTAGTACTCAGCGGGTAAAATAGTTGCTGTGTGTATTTAGCTTTGTGGCTGGAGCTGTCCTATAAATCAGCCTGTTGGGCATGTTTCCTTCCTCCAGTTTTATAAATCAGGCCAGACATCAACCCCCGATTTGAGCGGGTGAGTCCTATTTGTCGCTATCACTTGCTGACAGCTGTATTGACTTCTGTGTCCTATCTTGAATGTAGACTGTCGCTCAGAGTAATCGTATTTGTGCCTCTCTTTCTAAAAGTTACTCTTGAACTATGTGCAAAGCCTCTTATCAGACGTTATTAAAGGTAATCACTAGTTTATCCTTCTTTTGTATACCCCAGGTGAGCGTTTTTACTGTTCTTTTGTGGGGGGGGGGGTGACGCACATGAAATGAACTCTCCAATTATGGTTTTGTCAGATTAAGCAAACTTGTAGTTTATTTTAGGTTGACTTTTCTGTAGAAATGTGTAAATAAAAGATCACACTGACTCCGTGAACCAAGTGTTTTTCATTTGACTTTTGATGCTGGATGTGTAAGCACTGCCTTATGGGTAATATTGTCGTCCATGCCATTTACATTGAAAGTCAGACCCTGACATTTCTCATGGGGCTTATGACAAGTTGGGCCTGTCAGGCTTATGGTGTACCCCAGAAAGGAGTGTCCAAGGGGACAAGCCTTTTAATTTTGGATGGAGTAGGGGAAGATGGGAATCTTGTTTGCATATTGGAGCCTCTCGGAACATAAAATAGGAGAGCTGAACCAATGCACAGGGACCTGGACCCCCTCCTTATGGCAGGCAAGTTTCCCCTTAGTAACTTGAAGTAACAACAATGAAGATCACCAGCACTCGCAGGATGAGAATAAATCCAGAAGTTCTATTCTAGAACAATAATTGGCTACGTTACAATGTAGAACATATGTAACATAGCCAACGTTTTCCGAACCACGCAGGGTCCCTTCATCAGTGCAAACAGTTACTTTCGTAACCTAACTTTGACCACAGATGCTTCTTAGAATTACAAAATGGTGTAGTGGTTAGCGCTTCTGCCTTGCAACACCGGGGGTCCCCATTTCAAATCACGACCAAGTCACTATCTGCAAGAGTTTGCATGCTCTACCTGCGCTTGCGTGGGTTTCCTCCGAACAACAAATCCCAGCAATACATTATACAGCAATGCCAAATAGCAACTGGCTATAGAGGACTACAAATCCCAGCAATGCAGAATAATATGAAGCTACATTTTCTGTGCTGCTCCGGGGTGCTGGCCTGATGTCTCCAGCCGATGTAATGGTGGCTGTGTGGGGTTAATGGTGGCTGTGCGGGGTCAATGGAGGCTCTCGGGTGGCCGTGCGGGGTCAATGGCGGCTGTCCGGTGTGCCAATCAGACTGTCTCACAGCTGTAAACACCAACGTTCACAGGAAGACTGCGGGACCTTACTGAGGACCGCGGCAGTCTTCCCGAGAAGCCCAGCACTTGTTTACAGCGCTGGCTTCAGTTAAAAAATGTAAAGTGCCGGAATCGGTGCATTTTCAGAAAAACAAATACTGAAAATGCCCAGTATCGGCACCCAATACTAGTATCGGCGAATCCCTAGTTAGGACAGTTCTTACCGGGGATAATTAAGACTCCACTCTGGATGCTACCATTGCCTGACTCCCAGAAACCTTGTTCGGTCTGGTGAAGGCACGTCATTGTATGAGATGATGCTGAGGACCACTCCAAGGACCAGACAGCGGCAACGTTCCTCTGTTGGATGGAAGCCTTGGCTGGCTAAGATAACCGCCATCATGACAGGTACCCATTTTTATATTGCGAGTCATTTTACGTAACTAAAATAACCCCATTATCTTCTGGGCTAGAAGCGTTCCTATTTATCTTTTTTTTTTTTTTCTTGGGCGATCCCTCCCTAATGTAAACTATTCTGAGGAAAAGGGTGCAGGCCAATGCAGCAGTCCACAGTCCTCGTTATGTAATTAGCAACCATGTGCGGGCCTGGGCCTTGTTGTGGCAACATTTGTAATAGACATCTGACTGTTGCTGTAGGTACCTCTCATAGATATGTGTGCTCTAGTAAAGTGTATATGTATAAAGTCACTCGCACGCCAATAGAACTTCAAGTCAAAAACGGTTTGTTGACTCGATTGCTATCGCATCCTATGGCATCATCTGCTATAGGATGTGATAGCAATCGAGTCAATAGAGCATTTTTGACTTGAAATTCTATTGGCGTGCGAGTGACTTCATACATATACTTATCTTGGATTGCAGAGGCATCTGTAGTCACTTTGGCACCCACCCGACTCTAAGGGTATTATTCGGTCAGGAGTGGACATGTGCAGTGGCTAAAAATTAGTTTTTCGTATTTTTAGGAATTCGGATCTTATGTGTTTTTCGTTTCGGGAATCGGACTCGTATTAGGATCTGTTTCGGATTCAGAAATTCCCGAAAATTCAACTTGAGGTGGGGTAGCAGAATTGGCACATTTGTCATTTCTGGTTGCTGTGCTCTAGTCTTTACTATTAATGGGACATTAAAATCCTTTTCTTTGTTTTTATTAGGGCTGTGGAAATTAAAGATTCATTTCTCGATTAATCGTTAAACTTTTTGTTAGATTTTAAAATAATTTTGATCGCTAATGAAAACACTCACCTCTCTGCCGGCTTCCGGGAGTTCGTCGGCGATCCAGTGACGTCACGGACATCGACGTCACCGGACTCCTCCCCCCTTCCCCAAGTGGCTCCGTCGGCTAACGAAGGGGGGGAGGTGTCCGGTGACGGCTAACGAAGGGAAGGGGGAGGAGTCCGGTGACGTCACCGGACTTCTCCCCCCTTCGTTAGACGACGGAGCCACTTGGGCCGGTGAGTTTGCCAAAGAAACTTTCTGCACGAGCGCCAGCCAAGGCATTGGCCTATACACATACAGCATAGCAATGAAGTAATAAAATGAACTAGGATCACACTAATCCAGCACGTTATCATTCGGAGTTGCCCCACTCAAGTGGCGGCCATATTGAGTGGGGCACGTGAGATTAATAACGTGCTGGATTAGTGTGATCATTGTATGAAGTTCATTGTATTACTTCATTGCTGTGCTGTATGTTTATAGGCCAATGTAGTTGGATCTGTATGTGCGTTATAATCGATTAATTGATTTTAAAAAAATTTCGATTAATCGAACAAGAAAATTTTAATCATTACCAGCCCTAGTTTTTATCCCTTTAAATGTTAACCGTGCACGCACAGGATTTGGACAAAATTTGTTCCAAATCCAAAATTTCGGATGCTTTCGGATAGGTTATATTTTGGAAATTCGGATGCTACAAATTTCCGAAATTTAGTCCGAATTTCAGAACGAAACGAATCGCACATGTCTAGTCAGGAGTGCGATGGGTACACTGGATTTTGGACTCTAGTAAAGTGTATCCCCAGGTCTCCCTTTACCTAGCTGCATCAACATTATGTGTTTTGCATCATGGCTGTAGAGAGAAACCGCTTTTATGATGCACTGGATTGTCATTACTAGTCTTCCAGGGACAGCTGATGCAAGGTCAGATCTGATTCATTTAGGCACGCCCCCCCCCCCGTCCCAGATCTACATCTCCCAAGAGCTCTTTTTGTACATATGTGTGGGCCGGATCTTGGGAGTCAAGGCAACAGAATTGCTTTGCTGGGATGGGAATTAATGGAAATGTGAAGGACAGAGGAGCGGGGGCTAGGAGCAGTTCTGAGGAGTCCAGCAGGCAGGGCAACGCTGATTTGCATTTCAGTGTAGCGTAGGCAGGGTGATTTCTGCTCTTAAGGAATTTAGGAGCTCATTAGATTTCCGGCAGATCAGCAGGTATTCTCTCCGGACACTGTATTGTTAGGATGTTGTAAATTAACTTTTCCCTGGCTGGATCATGACCTGTAATTCTAAAAATGTTTATTATACAGGATATACACTGAGTGGCCAGATTATTATGACCACCCCATCAGTACTTCGTTGGCCCACCTTTTGCCTTCAATACTGCGGCGATTCTTCTTGGCATTGACTCCATGAGATGTTGAAAGGTGATGCGAGGAATCTGACACCACGCCTGATGAATAGCGCTGTCCAGTTCTGTGAGATTTGATGGTTGTGGAACCAGCTGCCTGATTGGCTCTTTCAACTTCATCCCACAAATGCTCAATTGGATTGAGATCGGGTGATTGTGGGGGCCACCTAAGCAAGGTAAAGTCTCCCTCATGTTCTTGAAACCGCTCCTGCACAATACGAGCACTGTGGCATGGCGCATTGTCTTGTTGGAAGAAGCCATCTCCATTGGGATACGCCATCAACATGATCGGATGAACTTGATCAGCAACGATACTTTGGTATGTTGTGCTATTCAGACGTTGTTCCACACGAATTAAAGGGCCCAAAGCATGCCCCAAACCATAACACTGCCCCCACCAGCTTGAAGGGTTGTACTCATGCATGTGGGGTGCATGCTTTCATGCTGTTCCCGCCAAATGCTCACTCTGCTCGACTGTCCAATCGACAATCGACTGTGTTCCTGTGTGAATTGGAGACGTTTTATCTTGTTAACTGCAGACAGCAAAGGTGTTCGAACAGGCCTTCGGCTTCCATATCCCATACAATGCAGTGTACGGCGAATAGTGCATTCAGAGATCATTTGAGAGGATCCCCGATTAAGATCTGCAGTCATTTGATGCACTGTCGCCCTTCTGTTGTCTTGTATCAGTGTTGCCACTCTCCGTTCTACCCTAACATTGACTAGTCGCTGACGGCCACAATTTGCACGTTCAGACCCAGATTTTCGGCTGACAGTCCAGTCTTTAAACACTTTAACAATGAGCCCCTCTTGAACATTTAACGAATTCTGCTGTTTTGCTGATACTCGCTCCATGGCTCAGAGCGCCAACAATCATCCCACGTTCAAAGGCTGTTACATCGCGTTGTTTCCCCGTATCTTCAGAAACAAATCACTTTTACTGTCGTGGTAATCAACCTGCTTCCCTATTTATAATGGTCTGGCCCTCTACCAACTTCAGCGCAAAATTATAGCTAAAAGTAATTATAGCTAATTTGCCTACAACCGTCAGGTGGTCATAATAATCTGGCCACTCAGTGTATAGTTACAAGTCAAGATGGTAAGGAGGGCCCTGCCCGTGAGAGCTTACAATATGATCCAGCCCTGCTGCATCGGGACAGATAAGACAAAAAAAAACTTGCAGGAGTTTTACCCTTCCCTACTCTATTCATAATTAAATATCAGGCCGTACACAACCTTGCAGTGTGCACGGCCGTATCGGGCCAATCCCAGGAGGGACAGGTGCTGTGTGTGATTGTACGCAGCAGCCTGTTCTTCCCTATGGGAGGACGCGGCCGAATGCACACTCGAGCTGCATATGCAGGTCTGGGTGTCTGTACTCGGACGCAGACAGGATGGATCCATAAGGGTGTGCATATGACAGCGTACGGCCGCGTCCTCCCATAGGGAAGAACAGGCTGCTGCGTACAATCACACACAGCACCTGTCCCTCCTGGGATCGGCCTGATACGGATATGTACAGCCTGACCTAACGCCTTGTGAATAAGACCTAAATCCTATTGTTTCCATGGTTACATAATGATCTCAGTATTTTGGCAGTGGATAACATGTACAAGGGTATTACATCTTGCTTAATAAACTTTTTATTATTAAAAAAAATCAATCAATCAATGCTAGGGCATCTGTCCTGGGGCCCATAAAGTCAGATGACCCAGACAACATGCCCTGCTCAGAGTATTTTGTGGATGATTTATAAGTCATGTGTCCGGCCATAAGCTTGCAAAAGCCGTTGTCATGGAATTACTGCCAGTATATGGAGCGAAGGATCATGGGATATTCCTATCCATCAAGTGGCAAGGATGTTGTGCCAATGCCATTTGGCAAGCTTATGACTGGGTGGATGACTTCTAAATTATCTCGTAAATTGTTGAAAGCGCCTGCTGCACACCATACAGAGTTATGACCAGTGTAGATGTGATAGGTGCTCTTGGAGACAGCCATGAGTGGCAACGTGCAGAACCTCGGAGAGATGTGAAGATTGGTCACCAGCACTTCAAATTGCAAATAACATCACATGCTGTAGGTCAAAATTGCCAACTTTTCAGGGCCGTGCACAGGGTCCCTTCCTCAAGGTGACACACTGGCCATTTGCCACCTTGAGGAAGGGACCCTGTGGGGCCCCAAAATGTTGACTATATTTAGCGATGTTCTTTGCATTTTGGAGTGCTGCTGACCTATCGTCATTTCTAAATCATCCCCTTTATCTTCTGTTATGTGCAGTTGACCTATATCCTGTTATTTGGAATTAACATCCCAGGTACTTAACAAGACTTATCAAGTTCATTGAGAACAATGTCAGGTGTCTTCAAACCAAAAAGGTAAAGGGAGTACTACACCAACCTTTTATTCTTTTTGTTCTGAGTTCTGTTGGTTTGGGAGTCGCTGCTAGTTATATACACTATATTGCCAAAAGTATTGGGCCCCTCCCCCTCCAAATAATTGGATTCAGGCGTTCCGTGAAATTTCCCTGCTACTAAATATTCCGCGTTCACCTGTTAGTGGTATTATAACAAAGTGGAAGCAACTGGGACAGCAACTCAGCCACAAAGTGGTAGGCCACGTAACATGACAGCGCGGGGTCAGCGCATGCTGAAGTGCGCAGAAGTCGACAACTGTCTGCAGAGTCAATAGCTACAGACCTCCAAACTTCGTGTGGCCTTCAGATTGGCACAACAACAGTGCGTAGAGAGCTTCATGGAATGGGTTTCTATGGCCGAGCAGCTGCATCTAAGCCTTACATTACCAAGTGTAATGCAAAGCGTAGGATGCCGTGGTGTAAAGCACGCCGCTACTGGACTCTAGAGAAGTGGAGACGTGTTCTCTGGAGTGACCAATCACGCTTCTCTGTGGCAATCCAATGGAGGTGTCTGAGTTTGGCGGTTGCTAGGAGAACGTTACTTGCCTGACTGCATTGTGCCAAGTGTAAAGCTTGGTAGAGGGGGGTTGTTTTTCAGGGGTTGGGATTGGCCCCTTAGTTCCAGTGAAGGGAACTCTTAAGGCAGGGGTAGCCAAACTCCGGCCCTCCAGCTGTGGTGGAACTTCAAATCCCATGAGGCATTGCAAGATTCTCACAGCCAGACATGATTCGAGGAGAGAGATGCATCATGGGATTTGTAGTTTCACCACAGCTGGAGGGCCGGAGTTTGGCTGCCCCTGTCTTAAGGCATCAGCAAACCAAGACTTTTTGGACAATTTCATGCTCCCAACTTTGTGGGAAGAGTTTGGGGACGGCCCCTTCCTGTTCCAACATGACTGCGCACCAGTGCACAAAGCAAGGTCCATAAAGACATGGATGGGGGAGTTTGGGGGTGGAGGAACTTGACTGGCCTGCACAGAGTCCTGACCTCAACACGAGGGATGAATTAGAGCGGAGACTGCGAGCCCGGCCTACTCGTCCAACATCAGTACCTGACCTCGCAAATGGTCCAACATTCCCATAGACACACTCCTAAACCGTGGGAACGCCTTCCCAGAAGAGTTGAAGCTGTTATAGCGGCAAAGGGCAGAGCCAACTCCATATTGAACCCTACAGACTAAGACTGGGATGCCATTATAGTTCATGTGCGTGTACAGGCCGGCGTCCCAATACTTTTGGTAGTTTAGTGTATGTCCTGTTCTGGCTCTGGTTATGTCTATGTTATGTATAATACATTGTCAGGTGGCCTCTGATTATTCGCCGCGCCTCTCTATGTTTCCCAAGCCTTGTAGACACGGCTGAAGGACATTTCGTTGTGTTCCTAACAACGGTCAAGGTGGTGCCTGGTGCCGAGTAGGACTTGGTAAACGAGCCAACGGTTGAGTCTGTGTTTACACAAAGTGGAACAGAAGGCGACTATCTGTCCCTCCTTGCTTGTATTTACCGTCAGGAGGTTGCAGAAACGCCGGCAGAAGTACAAATGACATAAAGGGAATTATTAATAGAAGCCGCCGTCCAGTAAATGTAGGTCACTTTATATTGGGCAATCGTATACTATCAAGAAGTAAACAGAGGGGTTCATCCAAGTGTGTTTCTAGTGTTATTTATAGAGTGCGGGAAGGTTACAGCCTCTGTCCGTGTCCGATTTCTTCTGGAGGAGTTTCACCCCTCTAATTATCCGGTTGGCCACTTGGAACCAGACCCAGAAGTGATGGGAATATCAGAATTTAACATTGTTCACCAGAATCAAAGGAAAGGGGTAAAAACTCCTAACAGGGGCACCCGGTCTAGTGGTAACTATCAAGAGGTGGATTTTTTTTTCTTCCTCTAACTTCCAGTTGTGTCTCCAAGACAGGAAGTCGAGGAGGAATTTCAATGTGACACAGAAATAGAATGGAGAAATTTTAAAGTGACATTTGAAGTCAATTTTTTTCCCCCTCCCCCCCAATGTTAATGTCAGCACTTACCTTAAATGATGTCTCTTATGCCGATCTTCTTCTTCTTTCCTGATGTTTTCATCTGTCCCTCCAGCGTTGCGGCGGGTGTCCGATCCAGCGATGACTCCTCTGTCTCTCCTCGCGTGCACGTGTCCATACACTTGTGTCTCTCCTCGCGTGCACGTGTCCATACACTTGTGTCTCTCCTCGTCTCCCGGACGAGAATCCGAACTGCGCATGCGCCCGCCCCAAGATGCTTTGCGGCCGCCCGAGCAGTTTCGTTTTCTCGGACGGGAGCGCGCAAAGAAAACAAGGTAAGTTTAAATGGCTGTTGTAGCGGGTTTTTTTTTTCTAAACTGTTTGCCTATATCTACTGCTTGATAGCAGTAGATATAGGCAAAAAAACGTGAGGGTTTAGAACCCCTTTAAAGCTGAACTCCGGCCTTCTCTTCAATCTTGCACAGTTGTACCGGCTCCTCTTCTGTACTGAAGTTCTTGACTTTGTTTTTACGGTGTGTGTGTTAGAACCTGCAGCAAGTCATAGCAGGCCCGCCTTATTCTTTGGCTGGAGGACGACTAGTACTATCTAGCCCTTTCTTCCCCAGCCTGACTGTCCCTGGCCCGCCTTTTTTCTGGCTGGATGACGACTAGTACTATCTAGCCCTTTCTTCCCCAGCCTGCCTGTGCCTGGCCCGCCTTTTTTCTGGCTGGAGGACGACCAGTATTATCTAGCCCTTTCTTCCCCAGCCTGACTGTCTCTGGCCCGCTTTTCATTCCTCGGATTTCTTTCAATCATGGAGCCTCAGCATCACATGTGCACGCTACCAAGGGCAGTCTGAATGCAAATGCATCCTGCCTAGGAACGCCCACTTCTCCAGGCTGAGATCCACCCGTCAAGGCATTTTGATATCTGCATGACTCCTCCGAAGAGCCAGCCTACTGCTTACATCAGGGCTGAGGGCTTTTGAGAGGAGTTCTAAGGCAGGGCGCTGTGATGTTTTCAGGAAGCTGTGTATAGCCCGCTGCCGGGTCCTCCCACCAGCTATAATCTGTTGCAGTGCATAGAAAAGCACAGTGACCTAGTGCTGACATAATTGAGTCGAAAATAAAGTATGTAATAAAAATGGAAAGGTTTTACGTAGGGATGCACCAATATCAATACTGGTATCGGAGACTATACCGAGTATTTGGGCGAGTGCTCGTACTCGCCCAAATGCTTCAATACCTTCCCCGATACAAAGAACCTCCTGTCAGAGGACATTTTCCTCTGCCCGGCAGTGCCGTAGGGGAACATGGAGCGGGGTTCCCGGGCAATTAGGAAGCCGGGCTGTGAGTAATGACCCACCTCACGGATTCCTGATTGGCTGTGAATTCGGCTCCATGTCAGCAGAAGCACCAGTATCCGTGCTCGGTATTGGTGAGTAGGGATAGGCTGCACGTTCGAGTCGAACCTATGTTCGACTCGAACATAGCATGTTCTAGCGAACGCCGAACATTATGGGATGTTCCCTATCGGTGAGTACCGAAAGCAATATATCGGTACTCAATACTGAAAAAACAGTATTGGTGCATCCTTACTTTTACGTAATGATTTCAATAACATGTCGAGGGCAGAAAGGAGGATCAGCAGGAGCTGAGCTGCTTTGATATGCACAGATCACCACGGACTCAAGTTCAGGCAAGCTAGGTTTGTTTAACTTATGCAGGGTGCATGCCTATTAAATTCCCTTAAAGTGCACACACACCCAAACAGATGAGTATTTTTGGGGATGTACCATTTTATGGTGTATCTATATCCAGTAGTATTTTTAATTTTGAATAGTGGGATCTAAGGATCTGTTGGGTTAAACTTTCATCAGAAGCTCCGCTGGAGAGATTCCTTCAGTTCCTGTCTGGTAGGTTGTCCCCGGGACAGGAAATGAGTGATAATCTCTCCAGCAGCAACACTGATAGAAGTAAAAATGTGGAACGCCGGAACCAGTCTGTCAGCTTTTTATTGTTGGTTCCCCTGTTGCAGATTTTTGCCTGGTAGAGTTGTCTCCAGAACAGAAAGTGATGAGAAATCTATCTAACAAAGTTCCAGATATCACAAAACCCTGACAGTGGTTCTAACATTTCCACATTCTATCCAAAAACTAAACAAAAAAACTGCTCCTACCGCTGCCAAGTAATAACAGGGTCCTCTATTCACCTACCGCGGTGGAAGCTGTGCTCATGTACTGCCACTAGATGGCATTGTTGTCGCATCAAACAATATAAATAAAATAACCATCAGCCAGGATGGGCGCTGTGTGTAGTCCCAGATATCCATTACAATGTGTTTATTCCACTCAGCCAATTATAGAATGCTGTGTATAGGGCAGATGCCAACCAAACCTCAGCACAAGATGATGTTTATGCTAACATTGCACTTCGTGAATTTCTCTAATGTTTGCAAATGACTCAAATAAGATGAATTTATTAACGAGGGCTAAGAAAGCATTAAGGGGAGCCTGGGCTGAGAGGTACTTGGAGGTCACCATTGCTGACCCCGTGTGGGAAATTATAGTTGCTTGGCTGTCATCTTAATCGACTGGGTTCAGTGATTTCTAAGTTATTGAACTGGATTAATGCCCAGCTCCAGTCTCAGCCCCCTACCCTCCTGTGCTTCCCTTAGAGGACCCCCGCTGTATGGGTTTTTTTTATACTTAATTTACCAAAATTGGTCACATGGTGCTTAGGGACCTCAGATCTTTTCCTGGCGGCGGCTGTCCTGCATGATGCAGAGCGTGGAGCTGAGATGATCATGTTGGTACCATGACAAACGCAGTGTAATATCCCCTAAGGCATGGGTGGGCAAACTCTATCCCTCCAGCTGTGGTGAAACTACAAATCCCATGAGACATTGCAAGAATCTCACAGCCACAGACATGCCTTCCAGATGCATCATGGGATTTGTAGTTTTCCCATCCCTGCCCTAGGGGCATAGGCCAATGACACCCTGCGCTCATAGTCTTCTACGTTGAGTCATACCGGGGTCATTTAATCTGGGAAAACTGAGGCCATCTTGTGGCCAAAAAGAAGTAGTGCAGGGGACAGCTGGGGAATGAAGCTACTGCAGTCTAAGTTGCTTTCTTATTATTAACACCTGCTAGGGAGTCTTTTTTTTTTTTTTTTATTAAGTGGGCTGGAGTTGGCCTTTAAGCAATCAGCAGATGCAATTAGAGTGGAATAATAATGCCTCCTCTGTATACTTGTTCCAAGTCTGTGCATTAGAATCCACTGTAGCCCCTGGATCTGTATGACAGTGTGGCAACTAACACATTTACATAGAGGTCAGAACAGACAGTCTACATATTTCACTGCTGATTTCCTTTACCGTTCTGGAGTCTTATTATTTTATGCTGAAACGGATTATATCTCACTTACTTTCTGAGATGTTACATTTTCAGTGCCCACATCTGGCATTTATGGGTTTATGTGATAACACTTTGTAGCGGGATGGGTTCTATAATCCAGAGCAAGAGGCTTCAGATTGCTTTCCATTTCCACTGTAAGCTGCTGTAAGACCCGATGTCATGTGCTATGGCCAACAACTACACTTTGCCTGTTAACTACTTCAGTCCCGCCCCGTATACCCTTCACGCCTGTACATTTCGGCTAAGGGGCAGTTGATTCAACTAAAATGTTGTCAATACGTATGATACCGATGTAGTAAATACATTGTTTTTATTAGTGGACAGACAAAGCTTTCTTTTGGCAAAATTAGGCTCAATTGACAAAGCTGCAACTCCTTCCCGACCGTTGATGAAATGATTCCATCAAAACTTTTTAAATGGTTAAAGACCAACGACGGAGTCATTTCATCACGCGGGAAAATGAGCGCTGGTCTGTAGCGGGACCAGCGCTCATGGGGTTAATGCTGTTTCTGGCATCCAAGGCAGACCCACAACAGCAAGTCAGGGCTTCAGATCCCAGCACATAGCCAATCGCAGTGATTACAGGGCTGTTACAGCCACTGATCTGACTTGCAGCTCACTGTGTTGTGGAGCAGCAAGTGGTATCAGTGTGCTACAAAGTGATACAAAGTATCTCTCAGGAAACATTGTGTCTCCTCAGAATGCTGGAAAGTATCCAAAGCCCCTGTGAATACAAAAAGAACCTTTTAGGCCTTGCTCACACCAAATGCAGAGCAGATCTGCATGAGTTTCTGCACACGCACACAGTGGGTTGTGCCGCGTTTTTTGCTGTGTTTTTTTTATGCGTTTCGGGCCTTTTTTTCCATTTAAAATGGGCTTTCAGTGCGTTCTAGGGCGTTTGCATGCATTTTTGATGCATTTGCATGCGTTCCAGAGCATGTAAAATAGGGCCTGCTGCAGTTTTTTTTTACCTGCTCTGGAATGGAACGCTGCAATGTGAACTGGAGCTAAAAATACCATTGGAATACATCGGACGCAGTTTTGCTCCGGTCTGTAACTGCTCTGCACCTGCTCCGCGTTTGGTGTGAACAAGGCCTTAGTGACCTCCTAGTTTAAAAAAAACATGTACAGTTTTTTAAAAGTTTTAAAAGTTTTTTAAAAAGTTTAAAAAAATATGTTTAATATAAAATTATAAGAAAATATAGTTGTGATGAGGCTACTAAAGATTGGAGACAAACATACTACATTCTAAAATTGTTCCACACTAAAATTGTATTTCGCTCCTATAACTCCCAAAATAAAACTGTAATCCCAGACATATGATATACCCTATAAATCAGGACAAATTTTTTTAAAAATTATGAATTACTCTCGGTTAGCTACACTAATTATGTACACATTATTGTTGCCAAAACTGTGAAAAATGTGTATTTTTATTTAAAAAAAAAAAAGAATTTCAAATTAAAGCTTAAAAAACAGTATATAAGATGTGAAGGTGCAATGAATGAGGAAGATGGAAATCACGGTTAAACAAATGCATAGCAAAAATGGCTCTGCAGGAACGAAAAAAATTCTGAAGCTGTGTCACTAAGGGGTTAAAATAGAACTGAAGTCAAAACTTTTTTTTCGTTTTGGATAGAGTAAGGGAGGGTTGTAACCCTTGTCAGTTTTTTTTTTTTTTGCCATCTATGTCCTATTAGGGAGATTTCCCTTGACTTCCTGTCTGATAGCCACCACAGGATGTGAAAGAAAATACGTCCAAAGTGAGGGAAATCCCCGGTGGTCAGCAGGGTCACCAGAACTAGTGTTCTCCGTTGAAAGATTTCCCATCTTTTCTTTTTCTGATCGTAGCCCAAAATTCAAAATGTTCACTTTCAGTGACAATTCAGTCGCCAGGACACAAATAGAGAGTGTGGAAAAAAAAAAAAAGGGTTTGGCTATGCATGAACATACAGACATTTTGGGCCTCATCTACAAAAAGGCAGCAAAGGTTCACTCTCACCTGCTGGCAAAATCGCCTGTTCACTCTACCACATGGGTGTACGTGCCTGTGCTCAGTGCACGGGTTCTGGCATCTCTCTCCAGCTGATCAGTTTCCAAGGAGCGGATACATTTTATGTTGTATTATAAACAATATGAGGATTTAAAAAAAAGAAAGGAAGGAAGGATTACAAAAGCATCTGCAAAATATCGAATATAGGACAGAAAGGTTATTAATGTATCCAAAATAAAGTATTCAATGTATCATATTGTTAGTGGATTGTTAAAAAAGAAATAATATTGGTAAATAAAAACATTTTCAGACTTAAAGGAGAACTATGGGGTCAGTGTTTTTCCCCATACTTCTCCCTAGAGTAACGGGAGGACACAAACTAGCGTCCTCCCGTTACCCTACGCTCAGTATACCGCGAGCTACAGCTCTCTATATACTGAGACGCCGCAGCTGGAGCGGATCCCGACCTGGACGTCGGGATCCGCCCAGCTGCGTGAGTGACAGCTGCCTCTGCCTATCTAGAGGCAGAGCCAGCTGTACCTGCCCCTCCCCCGTCCGTTCTGCCAGTCAGTGCTGGCAGATCGCAGCGGGGAGAGGGGAATCCAGCCCCTCCCCCTGTCACGGCAGAGAGCCGTGACAGGATCGAGAGGTGAGCGAACCCGGTATGTGTTCGCTCATTCTCCCGATCTACTGAGCCGACCTGTGACAGTCTCATTGTCACAGGTCGGCTTAGAACTATGAGGTGAGTGGAAATCACTCATCTCATAGTTCTCCTTAAAGAAGAACTATGGGGTAAGTTTTTTTTTCCCCCATAGTTCTCTTCAGGGTCACGGGAGGACACAAACTAATCTCCTCCCCGACCCAAAACTCAGTATACCGCTGCAGCTGGGACAGATCCCGACATTACTGTCGAGATCCACCCAGCTGCGTGATTGGCAGCTGGCTCTGCCTATCTAGAGGCAGCTGTACCCGCCCCTCCTAAAATATTTTGGTTTTATGTACATGAGAACTGCAGTCTTTCTTTTTTATATACACTGAGTGGCCAGATTATTTGCCCCTCCCCATCAGTACTTCGTTGGGCCACGAGATGACTTCGTTGTGCCGCCTCGTGACTCCACGAGATGATGAAAGGTGATGCGAGGAATCTGACACGGCGCTGTGGCCCTTCTGTTGTCTTGTACCAGTCTTGCCACTCTCCGTTCTGCCCTAACATTGACTAGTCGCTGACGGCCACAATTCGCACGTTCAGACCCAGATTTTCGGCTGACAGTCCAGTCTTTAAACACTTTAACAACAGCTGCTCTTGAACATTTAACGAATTCTGCTGTTTTGCTGATACTCGCTCCATGGCTCTGAGCGCCAACGATCATCCCACGTTCAAAGGCTGTTAAATCGCATTGTTTCCCCGTATCTTCAGAAACAAATCACTTCTACTGTCGTGGTAACCAACCCGCTTCCCTATTTATAATGGTCTGGCCCTCTAGCAACTTCAGGGCAAAATTATAGCTAATTTGCCTACAAACGTCAGGTGGTCATAATAATCTGGCCACTCAGTGTGTGCGTGTGTATATATATGTATATGTAAATAATTTGTGTGCCTTAATATTCTTTAAAAAAAACATATCCTTGTTGCTATTTATGGTTTGTAATTATGTATCCGGCTTGTTTATAAAACTTCCACCCAGCTTTTCATCCTCCTTGGGTCCAGCTGATCCTCATTTTCATTCGTTTCGTCAAAGGAAACACATTTTTATGCTGTTTCGGATTCGGAGGCAACGAGCCCCGGAATCCGAAACCGCACACTGAAACTGCAGAACGAACGGCGGCCATGTCAGCCACCGGCGCGTTCTGCTTATGCGCCATATCTTGTTATATACCAAGATATTCTAAAACATGGCGGCGCGCATGCGCAGAACGTGACGGACGTCGGTATGGCTGCCACGCGTTCTGAAAACAAATTTATGTATGCCCGAATATAGTTTGCGTACATTCGGGGCACATAATCATTTGCTATTTCGTATACGAACTGCCAAATCAACTGAATTTCATTGATTTGCAGGTTCATCCGAATGCACATGTCCAGTAGCCAGAGATTATGTGATCTTTGCCTAGGGCAGGGGGTAGGCAACCTTGGCAATCCAGCTGTGACGAAGCCACAAATCCCATCATGCCTCTGTCTCTGGAAGTCGTGCCTGTGGCTGTCAGAGTCTTGCAATGCCTCATGGGACTTTAGTAGTTTCACCACTTCTGGCGTGCAGAGGTAGCCTATCCCTGGACTAGGCTTCAGTTCACAGGGGATCTCAGAAACAGCATTTCTTTATTTCCTTCGTACACAGGTCAGCAAAAGGTTGTTTTTAATCAAATTTACCGTGTGGTTCAGCAATGGTGACACCTGCCCTATTGATTCATGAAAAATGTGATCTTTACTGATGGGTCAGCGAATTTGGATGCATGCTGCCCCCCTTCTTAATGCCAATGGGGTCAGTGTTTTGAATTTGTGTGTGTTCCCATTATCAGTCGTTCAATATCAAAGCAGCAGCAACACCGGCAACAGACTCTTCCGCAGATTAATCATTGAAATGCTCGCCAAAAACGGCCAGTGAGCAAGTCTCGGATACACATGTTTATGCTCATTGCAGCTGTGGCTACACACGTGTGTGTGTGTGTGTGTGTGTGTGTGTGTGTGTGTGTGTGTGTGTGCGGGCGGGTGCGAGCGGGCGTGCTGTTTATCTTCAGAAACAAATCACTTCTACTGTCGTGGTAACCAACCCGCTTCCCTATTTATAATGGTCTGGCCCTCTAGCAACTTCAGGGCAAAATTATAGCTAATTTGCCTACAAACGTCAGGTGGTCATAATAATCTGGCCACTCAGTGTGTGCGTGTGTATATATATGTATATGTAAATAATTTGTGTGCCTTAATATTCTTTAAAAAAAACATATCCTTGTTGCTATTTATGGTTTGTAATTATGTATCCGGCTTGTTTATAAAACTTCCACCCAGCTTTTCATCCTCCTTGGGTCCAGCTGATCCTCATTTTCATTCGTTTCGTCAAAGGAAACACATTTTTATGCTGTTTCGGATTCGGAGGCAACGAGCCCCGGAATCCGAAACCGCACACTGAAACTGCAGAACGAACGGCGGCCATGTCAGCCACCGGCGCGTTCTGCTTATGCGCCATATCTTGTTATATACCAAGATATTCTAAAACATGGCGGCGCGCATGCGCAGAACGTGACGGACGTCGGTATGGCTGCCACGCGTTCTGAAAACAAATTTATGTATGCCCGAATATAGTTTGCGTACATTCGGGGCACATAATCATTTGCTATTTCGTATACGAACTGCCAAATCAACTGAATTTCATTGATTTGCAGGTTCATCCGAATGCACATGTCCAGTAGCCAGAGATTATGTGATCTTTGCCTAGGGCAGGGGGTAGGCAACCTTGGCAATCCAGCTGTGACGAAGCCACAAATCCCATCATGCCTCTGTCTCTGGAAGTCGTGCCTGTGGCTGTCAGAGTCTTGCAATGCCTCATGGGACTTTAGTAGTTTCACCACTTCTGGCGTGCAGAGGTAGCCTATCCCTGGACTAGGCTTCAGTTCACAGGGGATCTCAGAAACAGCATTTCTTTATTTCCTTCGTACACAGGTCAGCAAAAGGTTGTTTTTAATCAAATTTACCGTGTGGTTCAGCAATGGTGACACCTGCCCTATTGATTCATGAAAAATGTGATCTTTACTGATGGGTCAGCGAATTTGGATGCATGCTGCCCCCCTTCTTAATGCCAATGGGGTCAGTGTTTTGAATTTGTGTGTGTTCCCATTATCAGTCGTTCAATATCAAAGCAGCAGCAACACCGGCAACAGACTCTTCCGCAGATTAATCATTGAAATGCTCGCCAAAAACGGCCAGTGAGCAAGTCTCGGATACACATGTTTATGCTCATTTGAGCTGTGGCTACACACGTGTGTGTGTGTGTGTGTGTGTGTGTGTGTGTGTGCGTGTGCGTGTGCGCGTGCGTGCTCATTGCAGCTGTGGCTACACACGTGTGTGAGCTGTGATCCGGGGCTCCCATCAGTTTTACATTATCTGTCATCTGCTTTCAATATGAATTTGATGCAAGTGGTGTGAAGACCTTAAAGGACGGTGGACTAAAGTCCCAGGTGTAGGTGCCCCACCCCCAAAAGACCAAAACTCAGACTTACAATTAAAAAAGAAATAGACAACATTTACATAGTTGGAAAGTCCCCTGTGCATCGATTTCAGGGGTGGGGAACCTCCAGCCCTACAGCTGGGGTGAGACTACAAATCCCATGATGCATCTGTCTCTGGGAGTCATGCCAAGGTGATACCCTCCAGCACTGCGCTTCTCCCTCTCTGGTGCTAACATCTTCGGCTCAGTCGCCTTCCAGGATCTTCAACTGCTTGATTGGTCGTTCAGCGTTGGCGTAATTAACACGCATGCGTGCAGGAGCTACTTCATGTGGGCATAGAAATAAAAAAACATTGCTGGCACAGGTGTAACTAGAAATCTCAGGGCCCCAGTGCAAAAAAACACACACACACACACACACACACACACACACACACTTGGTGCTAACATCTTCGGCTCAGTCGCCTTCCAGGATCTTCAACTGCTTGATTGGTCGTTCAGCGTTGGCGTAATTAACACGCATGCGTGCAGGAGCTACTTCATGTGGGCATAGAAATAAAAAAACATTGCTGGCACAGGTGTAACTAGAAATCTCAGGGCCCCAGCGCAAGAAAACACACACACACACACACACACACACACACACACACACACACACACACACCCCCCGCGAGGCCCCATTCTCCTGCGGGTCAGCTTCTGCAGGCAAAAGGTGGATGTAATTTAATTTGAAATAGCCAATCGCAGGCTGAGAAAGTTGTCTCTCCGTTCCGCTCCTCTGCTCAGTGGGCGGGTGCAATAGCCAGCCTGCTATTGGCTTTTGCAATTTGAAATAGACTGGGGGGTGCCGTGGGGGGTGACCGGTCAAGGCTGCACCCTAGGCAGCAGTGTGCTCTAGGCGGCTGCCCGGTTTGCCTAGTAGGAGCACCGGCCCTGACTATATGGCCAAACGTATCTGGATTCTCTGCCACATTGAGGAGCTCAGGCGCACAAAGCCAGCTCCATACAGACATGGTGTGACCAGTTTGGTGGAGGGACTTGATCGTCCTGCACAGAGCCCCGACCTCAACCCTACTGAACACCTTTGTGATGCCGGTTGCGAGCCAGGTCTTCTCACCCAACCTGGCCTCACATATGGGCAAAATTCCCACTGACATCCTCCAAAATCTTGTGGAGAGTAATCCCAGAAGATTGAAGGCTGTTTGGCTTGGTGTCTCGCACAGAGCGCTGACCTCAACCCTACTGCACACCTCTAGGGTCAACTGGAATGCCATTGCAAACCAGGTCTTCTCATCCAACATCGCTACCTGCCTTTTCTAGCTGAATGGGCACAATTCCCACAGACACACTCCAGAATCTTGTGGAAAGCCTTCCCAGAAAGAGTGTGTGGGAATTTGTCCCATTTGTGAGGTCAGGAACTGATGTTGGATGAGAAGACCAGTCTTACAATCTGTATTGCAATTCATCCCAAAGGTGTTCAGTAGGCTTGAGGTCAGGGCTCTGTGCAGGACACTCGAGTTCCTCCACCAAGCCGGTCCCACCATGTCTGTATGGAGCTGGCTTTGTACACAGGGGACAGTCATGGTGGAACAAAAATGGGTCTTTACCAAACTGTGACCACAAGGCTGGAGGAGCCCCATTGTCTACAATGTCTTTGTATGATGGAGTATTACCAGAACCTGCACTGGAAACGCCCAAACTCCATTATTTGGAGGGTGTCTGTGGAAATTTGTCCCATGTGTGAGGTCAGGTCCTGATGCTGGACAAGAAGACATGACTCACAATCAATGTTCTGATTCATTCCAAAGGTGTTCAGTAGGGTTGAAGTCAGGGCTCTGTGCAGGACACCCGAGTTCCTCCACCTTACTGGTCACACCGTGTCTGTATGGAGCTGGCTTTGTACACAGGGGACAGTCATGGTGGGACAGAAAAGAATCTGATGTTGGATGAGAAGACGGGTTTGCAATGGGAAGTCTAGTTCATCCCAAAGATGTTCAATGGGCTTGAGGTCACTGCCTATCCAGACCGGCTCTGAGCACCTGAAGCATATTCACAATATTAGACTGACATGCCGACCCCCCTCTGTCCCTCAATCTATGTCCTCCTATAATTACAGGAAGCTGATATAAAGATAAACTCTACCTCTATTCTAATTTCACTATAAGGTTTTCAGGAGGATTGAGGTCAGGGCTCTGTGCAGGACACTCGAGTTCCTCCACCAAACTGAACAAAAAGAATCCCCAGCACACCTGCCGGCTGGCCTGCCAAAAAAACAAATGACCCGTTGTGACAAATCCAGGCTGTGTATTGCCAACACTGGTGAAGGCTGCATATTGTGGGGGATTGCACTGTGTGTATGTCTCTTTGTTTATCCTCCCATCCCCCATCCACACCTATCTGTTAAACTAATCAGCCCATTGTTAGACTCTGTGCCATGAAGTATGTATTGGGACAAAGCAGTCTCCTACAAAGTGGATGATACCGGTTCATTCTAGACCGGGAGGGGGTGGGGCTTCTTCCTATAAAACTCCAATGCTTTGTGTTAATAAAGGCTTGTGTCATTCTGCTTACCTCAAAATGAGTGCTGCCTGATTCTTGAGGTAATGGTAACAGGGTTTGGAATATGTTCCATTTGGGAAGCCATATCACTGACGGAGGCGCTCAGTCGGGGTGTCAGGGAGTCCCTCACAATTGGTGGCAGCGGTGGGATGCTTCCCTGCACTTGGAACATCCAGACCACCACCGGGACATCGGAGGAGGATCGATATAGCAGACTGAAGCGAAGTACACTGAAGGACTTACTTGAGTCCCGAGGAATCAGTGGAAGCTGCAAGACTAAGGCGTCTCTCATCGCAGAACTCCTAGAGGGAGATCGTACCAGAGAGAGGATGAGTGCTCCGGGCGAGGGGGACGCTCAGCTCACGGAGCTCCAGCGGGATATCCAGTGGAAGCTATCCCTGTATAGCACTCCACCTGACTCAGATACCATCACCAAGCTCATCTCGGAGGCTACCAACCTGAGACAGGCGGAGGCTCAACGAGCGGGAGACCGACGGACAGTGCACGATGGAGGGAGCCGGAGGAAAATACCGTTTGACTCATTCCGACTCTTCCAGGACGGCCAGGAAGACATTGATGCGTACCTGGAGCTGTTTGAGACGCAGTGTGACATGCAGGGAGTAGAAGAGGCTGACTGGATGAAGATCCTGATCAGTAAACTGTCCGGTCGGGCTTTGAGTGCCCTCGAATCTACTCCTGCGGAAGACAGAAGGAACTACGAG
>NW_017306347.1:681292-714793 GCF_000935625.1 Nanorana parkeri | reverse complement strand
CACACACACACACTTCCATGGGAGGGGGGAGGGGGGGTAGCGGGTAGGGGTGCGCATTGAGGAACCTGGCTTTGGGGCAGCAGGGAGAGTAAATTCGGCCCTGAGTATACACACAGTTAGAATTTCAAACGAAATCGAATTCAGAACGTTCGAACTTTCTAATCATTAATGGGGTCAAGTGGACAATCGTTTTCGACCACAGTAACGAAAAAATTCGAAGGAGCATGTTGGGAACAATTTCCTCAATCAAACGAATTTGTAACAGTGAATGTGGTTTTCTTCGGAAGATTAAAATTAAACGAAATTTCGAACTACGATCGGCAAGTTTCTGATGCCAGTATCAAACGTTCGCAGGGGACATTTTATAGGAACGGTCGTTCGGAATTCTAACCGTATATTCCCTACACAGCCTCTTCTGTCATAGAAAACCTGCCGACAATTCATTTTAAACAGCTTCACTTCCACTTTAAAGCTTTTATGAGAGTTTAGTGATGGAGTTTCTGCCTTTATCATTCATCACATGCAATCTGCACACTTGTTGGGACTTGCCGGATCCACGTTGGAGGAATTTTGTTGTAGGGATGCCTGTCCCTCACTCCCCCCTTCCCGGGGATCACCGGCTCCTCTTGGCTGTCACTCATGTCCCTGGCTGCTCCATGTATGCCCCGTGCCATGGCAGGCTCCCAGCATGTGAATGGATCTGGCTCCGCCCCCTTCTCCGCTTATAACCTCTCCGATCCCCGGAGCTGCCGGCAGTGCAGCTGGTGTCACCCGGACAGACATGAGCGGGCACCGGACGCAGGAGGGCAGCGCCGGGCACCATGGACAGCAACTCGGCGGGCTGTGACAACTACACCATGTGGGACCCCAACATGTCCAACGTGGTCCGGGAGAGGAGCCGGGCCAACCAGAGCCAGGACTGCGGCGGGTCGGTGTCGGTGGCGTTCCCGCTGTCCATGATGATCACCGGGCTGGTGGGCAATGCCCTGGCCATGTCCCTGATCTACAGGTCGTACCGGCAGAAGGAGAGTAAGAGGAAGCATTCGTTCCTCCTGTGCATCGGATCCCTGGCGCTCACCGACTTCACCGGGCAGCTGCTCACCAGCCCCATCGTCATCTCAGTCTACCTGGCCAACAGGCAGTGGGGCCGGGTGGACCCGTCCGGGCACCTGTGCCAGTTCTTCGGGTTCAGCATGACCATGTTCGGACTGTGCCCCCTATTCATCGCCAGCACCATGGCCAACGAGAGGACCCTGGCCATCCGATCCCCGCACTGGTACTCCAGCCACATGAGGAGCCGGGCCACCGTCACCGTCCTACTGGGCATCTGGGGCGCCGGACTGGGCTTCGCCCTGCTGCCGCTGGCGGGGTTAGGGCAGTACGCCTTGCAGTGGCCGGGCACCTGGTGCTTCATCAGCACGGACCACCATAGCCCCGGCAACGTGGTGTTCGCGGCCACCTTCGCCACGCTGGGGCTCCTGTCACTGGCCACCACCTTCAGCTGCAACCTGGCCACCATCAAAGCCCTGGTGAGCCGCTGCAAGGGACGGAGCTCGGCTTCCAAGACCAGCAAGCAGTGGGAGAGGATCACGATGGAGACCATGTTCCAGCTGATGGGGATCATGTGTGTGCTCTTTGCCTGCTGGTCGCCGCTGCTGGTAGGTGAATGCTGATCCTCCTATTCCATAACTTGTTGCTTTTCTTCTTCTTACAGAATGGACATATTTCTAGAAATGAGAGTTTATGATGGGGGTTGTAGTTCTGCAAAGTCCCCCTATGATCCCAGTGGCGGCAGACTAGGCACTGTTCAGATAAGTGTATGGTGTTGGGGGGAATCTGTCATTTCCATTGGTGTATAGATCAGCTTTGTATTACTTCAGGTCTCAGGAAACAAGTTCCAGACAAGGATCGCTGCCTCTTGTAGTTCCACAACCCGAAAGAATAACAGCACCACCCTCTCTCCCCTATGCAGTTCATTCCATGTAGCAGAAGTGTGCCAGTTCTAGGACAAGAGAGATTGGGGATACAGGACTCAGTGCTGAACAAGAGTTTTAGTGGGCGCATGTGTCGGAGAGGAGTGTGGAGGGTATGACGGGGGGCAGTATGTACAGGAGAGTAGTGTGGAGGGTATGACGGGGCAGTATGTACAGGAGAGTAGTGTGGAGGGTATGATAGTGGGCAGTATGCACAGGAGAGGAGTGTGGAGGGTATGACAGGGGGCAGTATGTACAGGAGAGGAGTGTGGAGTGTATGATAAGGGGCAGTATGCACAGGAGAGGAGTGTGGAGGGTATGACGGGGGCAGTATGTACAGGACAGGAGTGTGGAGGGTATGACAGGGGGCAGTATGTACAGGAGAGGAGTGTGAAGGATATGACGGGGGCAGTATGTACAGGAGAGGAGTGTGGGAGGGTATGACAGGGGGCAGTATGTACAGGACAGGAGTGTGGAGGGTATGACAGGGGGCAGTATGTACAGGAGAGGAGTGTGGAGGGTATGACGGGGGGCAGTATGTACAGGAGAGGAGTGTGGAGGGTATGACGGGGGGCAGTATGTACAGGAGAGGAGTGTGGAGGGTATGACAGGGGGCAGTATGTACAGGAGAGGAGTGTGGAGGGTATGACAGGGGGCAGTATGTACAGGAGAGGAGTGTGGAGGGTATGACAGGGGGCAGTATGTACAGGAGAGGAGTGTGGAGGGTATGACAGGGGGCAGTATGTACAGGAGAGGAGTGTGGAGGGTATGACAGGGGGCAGTATGTACAGGAGAGGAGTGTGGAGGGTATGACAGGGGGCAGTATGTACAGGAGAGGAGTGTGGAGGGTATGACAGGGGGCAGTATGTACAGGAGAGGAGTGTGGAGGGTATGACAGGGGGCAGTATGTACAGGAGAGGAGTGTGGAGGGTATGACAGGGGGCAGTATGTACAGGAGAGGAGTGTGGAGGGTATGACAGGGGGCAGTATGTACAGGAGAGGAGTGTGGAGGGTATGACAGGGGGCAGTATGTACAGGAGAGGAGTGTGGAGGGTATGACAGGGGGCAGTATGTACAGGAGAGGAGTGTGGAGGGTATGACAGGGGGCAGTATGTACAGGACAGGAGTGTGGAGGGGATGACAGGGGGCAGTATGTACAGGGGAGGAGTGGGGAGGGTATGACAGGGGGCAGTATGTACAGGGGAGGAGTGGGGAGGGTATGACAGGGGGCAGTATGTACAGGGGAGGAGTGGGGAGGGTATGACAGGGGGCAGTATGTACAGGGGAGGAGTGGGGAGGGTATGACAGGGGGCAGTATGTACAGGGGAGGAGTGGGGAGGGTATGACAGGGGGCAGTATGTACAGGGGAGGAGTGGGGAGGGTATGACAGGGGGCAGTATGTACAGGGGAGGAGTGGGGAGGGTATGACAGGGGGCAGTATGTACAGGGGAGGAGTGGGGAGGGTATGACAGGGGGCAGTATGTACAGGGGAGGAGTGGGGAGGGTATGACAGGGGGCAGTATGTACAGGGGAGGAGTGGGGAGGGTATGACAGGGGGCAGTATGTACAGGGGAGGAGTGGGGAGGGTATGACAGGGGGCAGTATGTACAGGGGAGGAGTGGGGAGGGTATGACAGGGGGCAGTATGTACAGGGGAGGAGTGGGGAGGGTATGACAGGGGGCAGTATGTACAGGGGAGGAGTGGGGAGGGTATGACAGGGGGCAGTATGTACAGGGGAGGAGTGGGGAGGGTATGACAGGGGGCAGTATGTACAGGGGAGGAGTGGGGAGGGTATGACAGGGGGCAGTATGTACAGGGGAGGAGTGGGGAGGGTATGACAGGGGGCAGTATGTACAGGGGAGGAGTGGGGAGGGTATGACAGGGGGCAGTATGTACAGGGGAGGAGTGGGGAGGGTATGACAGGGGGCAGTATGTACAGGGGAGGAGTGGGGAGGGTATGACAGGGGGCAGTATGTACAGGGGAGGAGTGGGGAGGGTATGACAGGGGGCAGTATGTACAGGGGAGGAGTGGGGAGGGTATGACAGGGGGCAGTATGTACAGGGGAGGAGTGGGGAGGGTATGACAGGGGGCAGTATGTACAGGGGAGGAGTGGGGAGGGTATGACAGGGGGCAGTATGTACAGGGGAGGAGTGGGGAGGGTATGACAGGGGGCAGTATGTACAGGGGAGGAGTGGGGAGGGTATGACAGGGGGCAGTATGTACAGGGGAGGAGTGGGGAGGGTATGACAGGGGGCAGTATGTACAGGGGAGGAGTGGGGAGGGTATGACAGGGGGCAGTATGTACAGGGGAGGAGTGGGGAGGGTATGACAGGGGGCAGTATGTACAGGGGAGGAGTGGGGAGGGTATGACAGGGGGCAGTATGTACAGGGGAGGAGTGGGGAGGGTATGACAGGGGGCAGTATGTACAGGGGAGGAGTGGGGAGGGTATGACAGGGGGCAGTATGTACAGGGGAGGAGTGGGGAGGGTATGACAGGGGGCAGTATGTACAGGGGAGGAGTGGGGAGGGTATGACAGGGGGCAGTATGTACAGGGGAGGAGTGGGGAGGGTATGACAGGGGGCAGTATGTACAGGGGAGGAGTGGGGAGGGTATGACAGGGGGCAGTATGTACAGGGGAGGAGTGGGGAGGGTATGACAGGGGGCAGTATGTACAGGGGAGGAGTGGGGAGGGTATGACAGGGGGCAGTATGTACAGGGGAGGAGTGGGGAGGGTATGACAGGGGGCAGTATGTACAGGGGAGGAGTGGGGAGGGTATGACAGGGGGCAGTATGTACAGGGGAGGAGTGGGGAGGGTATGACAGGGGGCAGTATGTACAGGGGAGGAGTGGGGAGGGTATGACAGGGGGCAGTATGTACAGGGGAGGAGTGGGGAGGGTATGACAGGGGGCAGTATGTACAGGGGAGGAGTGGGGAGGGTATGACAGGGGGCAGTATGTACAGGGGAGGAGTGGGGAGGGTATGACAGGGGGCAGTATGTACAGGAGAGGAGTGTGGAGGGTATGACAGGGGGCACCACACATGCAGTCCATGATTACGTCCTCCAGCTCCATAACTGATGGTCCATACCTGGGGCTGGAGGAACAGTCTGCAGGAGCCAGAGCATTGCACCCACGATCCACGAATCACAGTTGCAATGCTTTGCAGGCTTCAGCGCAATACATAAATAAATGTACATTTTGTATCTTTCTATGTGTGCACGTATTCATTGTTTGCAAATATAGAATATGCCTTTAATAGAAACGTGCGCCCGCCGTGTGTATTAGCTGTCAGGGGTGGAGCGGGCGCAGACAGACTTCCACTGACTCCCAGTTAAGCACGGCAGCCAGGTTTAGGAGATCAGCTGATTTGCATACTCTCCGTCCTCCTGCCCGCAGAAACATTGGCATCAGTTATATTCAGAGATCTGAACGTCTCTGTTGTTAGGAAATATAGAAACAATTTTCTTAGAAAAACACACCAAACATAAATAGAAATGACGTCTGCGCCACAACTCATCCATCTCACTCATCCATCTCACTCATCATCTACAAATAATCTTGTCACTGTCAGCAGATTTCACTCTAACACCCGAGTATCATAGTCATCTAGTGGTGCCAGTGCACCCCGAGTCACTGACTTCAGATCAGGAGTTGTGCATTTGCTGCGTCTTCACTGTCCGCATGCTTTGTTCTAGGTCAGTGAGTCAGAAGGTTGTGCAATCAGAAGATCAGGGATGACTGCCAGGCAATTAGCATTTGCGAAAGGAAAGGAAGGACGTTATGGCAGTGTCTGTATATTTTCATTGGAATTAGGGTTAGTTTAGGAGGTTAGGATAAGTTTTGGGGGGTTGGAATAAGATCAGGGGCAGGAAATTTAGAGTATTTTTTTTCCACAAACACATTATACAGTCCTAGTGCTTGTAGTGTTTTTTTTCTTTCTTTTTTTCTTTCTTTTTTTCTTTCTTTCTTTCTTTCTCTTTTTCCTTTCTTTTCTCTCTTTTCTTTCTTCTCTCCTTTCTTTCCTTCTTTCTTTCTCTCTCTTTTTCCTTTCCTTTCTTTTCTTTCTTCTTTATTTATTGTTTTCTCCCTCTTTCCTTCTTTCTCTCTCTTTACTTATTCATCTCTCCCTCTCTCTCTCTCTCTCCCTCTCTCTCTCTCTCTCTCCATGAGCTGTAAGCCATAATCATCACAATGATGACAAATCACGGCTTGAATTATCTTGCTTTGCATGTAATGAGTCTATCTCATATATTAGTTTCACCTTTTAAGTTGCATTAGTGAAATAAATGAACTTTGCACAATATTCTAATTATTCGAGTTTCACCTGTATACAGCTTCTCAATGACAAGTGGCATGAGCACCATTTAGATTCATAGGCAAGTTGTATGATTTAAGCTGAAGGCACTGGATCAGGAACTTGCAAACTCTTCAGCTGGGACGTGCACAGCAGAGACAATCACAATGACAGAAAAACAAACAAATGGAATTAAAAAGTGACCCTGCTCTATTATTTGACTGTGTATCTAGTGTATTTTTGTTATTGAGGGTTTAGTTACTGTATACTTCAAAGCGGAACCCAAGGAATTATATATTTTTTTAAAACTTACATTAAGCCAGCTTGGTTACATGTAATTAGCTATGTGTCACATCCGGAGGGTTGCTGGGGATGCCGAAATTTACTGTGGTAGTCTGTGTTACATACAGCCAGCATTGTCCTATTCTGGGTGCTGCAGTTACCATTTGCATACTAAACACAGGGAACCGCTCGCTCCCATACCTTCACCATTCTGCAAACGTCTTGTATTTTTATACAAGGTGTTCTCTGATTGGATGTGGTGGTGATCGTGGTATCATCCAACTCTCCCTCGTCCAATCAGAGTCATGAAAAAAAAGAAATGCAAGACGTTTGCTGAATGGTGGAGGTATGAGAGCAATCTACTCCCTGTGTTTAGTATACAGACCACAAGTCACTTCAGCAGCACCCGGAACAGGCAAGCGCATGTCACACAGACTAATACATAGATTTTGGCATCCCCGGCATCCCTCCAGATGTGACATATGGATAATTACATGTAAGCAAGCTGTCCCAATGTAAGTTTAGAAAAGTAGAGAATTCCTGGGGGTCTACTGTACGAAACCCTCAATAAAAAAAATCAGTAGATGCTAAGAAAAATAATAGAGCAGGATCACTTTTTTATTTTTATATTACATTTATTACTTTTATTTCAAGTTCCTGATCCAGTGTGCTCACCTTCAGCTTAAAATGTGCAACTTGTCTACAATTCTAATGGGTTCACACCTAGGCGTACAGAATATGCGCGTTTCGGGCCACGCGTTTATACCGCGATTTGCGGTAAAAAAAGCGCGACAAACGCGCGTTTCCGAGGGCTACCTGGCTGTATCCCAATGGAAACGCGCGGCAAATACGCCACAAAGAAGCTCCTGTACTTCTTTGGGCGTTTTGCAGTGTGTTCCTACGCGTTGTAAAACGCCCAGGTGGCAATCATTGGTTTTCATATGTTGAGCGTTTTACAGAGCGTAGGAACAGAGCGTAGTAAAACGCCCAGGTGTGAACCAGGCCTCAAGGCCTGGTTCACACCAAGCGCGGAGCAGGTGCAGAGCAGATGCAGACCGGATCAAAACTGCGTCCAATGTATTCCAATGGTATTTTTTGCTCAAGTTCACATCGCAGTTCCAGAGCAGGTGAAAAAACTGCAGCACGCCCTATTTTACCTGCTCTGGAACTGCTCTGGAACGCATGCAAACGCATCAAAAACGCATGCAGATGCCTGGAACGCAATGAAAGCCCATGTTAAAGAATTTTTTTTGTATTTTTTTTGACCAAAAACGGCCCGGAACGCATCAAAAACGTGGCACAACCCACTGCACTGGGTGTGCAGAAACCTGCGCAGATCTGCTCTGCATTTGGTGTGAACAAGGCCTAAAGGGTGCTCATGTCACTTGTCAGTGAAAAGCTGCAAATATTGGGCAGGTGATCATCTATTCCCCACGTATACTGTCTGTAACTAAACCCTCACTATAAATTATCGCAAAATTATCGCGATACAAAGCAAAATAATAGGACAGGATCACTTTTTTATTTGCATTTTTGTTACTTTTTGTGCTGTGTGCATCCAGTTCCTGATTCAGTATGCGTGTCTGTGCATGCCACTATATATGCCGGCATCCGGACTACAAGTCCCAAGATTCTCCTGGGTGGTGATGAGATGGAAGCTGAGGCTGGATGTGTTGGAGATCTGTGATTAGGCACCTAATATTTGGGATCGCTCACTAAGTTTGTTTTTTGGACATCCGCAGCAGCAAACCAGATGAGAAAAAAAAAAAACTGCCAGCAGAGGAAGGTTAGATCCCCGATTAGCTTTTTTTTTTTCCGAAAGTCTTCAGGGCGGTCATGTGACCTGAAGGATCCACTTCCTCCTCCGGTAAGGAGTGCAAGAAGGCAACTTTGTGTTTGCTTCCTCCTCTTTGGCGCTAGGCTCTCCTAAATGATTTACAAAGCGTTGCTGATGTCGGCCCTGACCTCCACGTCATTGGGGCCTAGGGTTGCCACCTTTTCTTCAAGCGAAACCCGAACACTCAAGTGACGCGCAGACATTTTTTAGGGAAGAATGAGTCGGTGCTTATTCATATGTAAATTACTCCGCCCATTCATATATAAATATCACAGTTGAGACTATTTTCAGTGGGGGTCCACTAGCCCCTATCTTAATTTTGGTTGCCCCTGTCTTCCTGAGATCTTGTGTCCGGGTTTCTGTTGCCATGAAACCCGGACACAGCATTCAAAACCCGAACTGTCCAGGTGAATCCCGGACAGGTGGCAACCCTATTGGGGCCACTGTTGTCGAGCTTTTTGTTTACTCAGCATTGCTTCTCTCCCAATACAGGTCTATGGGAATGCACAGGCAGCTTAAAACAAATCAACTGACCAACTGCACCTGCCATGAATTCTAAATGATCTTAGAAGTGTCAGAGGGGAATTGATCAAAACTGGAGCAGTTGCCCAGGGCAACCCATCAGCATCTCTCTTCAGTTTGCTCAGTTGGGATTGGAAAATGAGAGATAGAAGCTGATTGACGAGGAAGCATGGAGACGGCTTCTCTGCTAACCAGGAAGTCAGGTGGCGAGTCGGGAAGATGGCCAATAAGGAAGCCATACAGCGAGTCATTAACCACTCCCCTCGGCCTCCTGATTGGCCAGAGAGCCAGCTCCATGCTTCCTCGTCACCTGGTGATGAGGAAGAATAGAGACGGCTCCCTTGCTAATCAGGAAGCCAAGTGGCGAGTCTTTACCCGCCACCTGGCTTCCTTAATGGGACTTCCGGTATTCGGTATCGGCGAGTACTCGATACTGAAAAACTGGTATTGGTGCATCCCTAGTATTAAATTGTGTCTATATGCACTAAAATGATTGTAGGTGTATTTTTAACTGAAAATTTGGGTTTGGCTGTTGATTACTATCATGTGACAAAAAAAATTGCAGTTTTGGCCGCCATTTTATTCCACAGGTCTCTGCTTTCAGAAACTGCATAGCTCTGTGGGGGGAGGGGGGGCACTCACAGGCAGTTCTTATTTCGAATATTTCAGGCCTGTTGTGTTTGGTTCAGCACAGACGGCTCTCTCAGATACTTTTGTGCCCCTTGCCTGTTATTATCTGTCATTTCCAGACAAGAATCTCTCTCCTCCATACATAATCCGGCTTTTTACTAATGAGCGGGTTTGGTTGCAGAGGGCGCAGGCTCCGGAAATGTCAGACGGATTTTGGGTGCGATGTTACTTTCCTATTATTTCAACTGTGAAATAGAAACAAAATCGAACAACTCGCTTGGCTCGCAGGCAGCACTGCGTACAAAAGAGTAATAGCCTAAAGTAGAATTACAACCAGCAGCAGATGTGATACAATGATGGTCATGAGCACTCGTTTATTCTGCGTTATTGTGAGCTGCAGCATGCCGGCGCTGAAGGTTATAATTCACAAATCAGCTCCTGGCAGCTGGAGGTTAAAGGGAACATCTAGAAATGTTAATTCTGTCAAAAGCTGGCCATACACCTTACAACCATCGCGCGACATTCGTTGTAAGGTAATTAAAATCTCATACGATCTGCCCATCTTGGACAGGCAGATTGTACTTGCAATCATCGCAAGCCCTCCCCGCTGAGGGGCGGACTTCCGATGATTCCAATGCTGAGCGGGCAGTGTGCGCTAGCGCACACAGGCCCGTTTGGCATTTGTCTTCCGAGCACGCCACTAATCTTAGGATTTTCGGCAGGTTTTTGAGCGTGCTCGGAAGGCAAAAGATGTGCGACAGTACAGTAGAAACGGTCAAGCAAAACAAATGACAAACGCACTGAACAATTTGTCACCAACTACACAGTAAGGTGCACACGAAATGGGCTTCAAACAGTAAACAGTAGATAGGTATCATGGCACACTCACAAGTCAGCATGTAAAAAAACTTGTCTCACCACTAAGGTTAATAACAGAGGTTTGGATACACGTCTTCTGCAGAAAATGTGAAAGCCGCACAGCCGCGCCAAGGCACCTCTTATAGTGCGGTCCTAACTCTAAACTATGAGAGTCTCCATCTTGGAGTGTTCCTGTGCCTTTAAGGAGGTTGGGCTTCCTCCTGACAAACCTGCACCCAGTTTGAAATCTTCTGCCCCCATGTGCTCCAAGATGGAGACTCTCATAGTTTAGAGTTAGGACCGCACTATAAGAGGTGCCTTGGCGCGGCTGTGCGGCTTTCGCATTTTCTGCAGAAGACGTGTATCCAAACCTCTGTTATTAACCTTAGTGGTGAGACAAGTTTTTTTACATGCTGACTTGTGAGTGTGCCATGATACCTTTCTACTGAGTACAGTAGAAACGGTCGCACGCCTTCTATACACCTGCCGATTATCGTACGATCGCGGGATCACGCGCGATTATCGTACGATAATCAGCAGGTGTATGGGCACCTTAAGACAGGGGTGGGGAACCTCAGTCCCTCCAGCTGCGGTGAAACTACAAATCCCATGAGTCATTGCAAGATTCTCACAGCCACAGGCATGACTCTCTTAAAGTAATCTTTTTGGTCTAGGGTCTCAAATATCAAACATATACTGACCTGATCCTCTGTCCGGCGGCGGCGACCGCTCAGCTCTTTCCAGCACCTTTCCGGCTCTGGCACGTCCCTCGACGTCCTCACATCTAATACAAGTCAATGGACTTGTATTACACGTCCATGACATCGCTGGAGCCCGGTGAAGAAGAGGTTGCGGAGACCAGTCTAGCAGCCAGGAGGGGCCGATGATCAGCTGGGTATATCTTTGTTATTTTAGACCCTAGATGAAAAAGAGCACTTGCAGTGCCGGAGTAGCCTCCCCGCAGGGGTTAGCCTCCTCAATGCCCAGAGTACTTCTTTAACACACACCGCTACAATGACTTACATGTAGCTGATCTCTTTCACAACTGTATATATAAAGGAAGTCAGAGTGGTGTAACCCTTTAAGATAACCTATGGAAATTACGCAAATGACAATCGTGTTTTTTCCCCTCCGTGCCATCGGCTTCTTTCATTCTGCTGTATCAGCGTTCCGCAGTGCATGAGACATAACCGTGAGACATACCGTCACTCCTCTCAAATACACCGCAATCAGGCTTATCTTATAAAGCTATTTGTGGAATCTGTGACTTAGAAGGGAGATCTTATCAGAGGATGTCAGAGGCCGACAAGTTAATTTTGTCTTAGAAAGCAACTTTTTACCATCATTAGTTCAACAGAAAAAGAGGAATTAAAGTGACACTAAACTCAGGCGTTAATCCTGAAAAATGCTTAACTATGAACAACAATGTATCTTATTTGTGTGTCACTCGGCTGTAGATCCTCCAATCATCTCTGAATTGGTGCTGACACTGTCCTTCCTTCTGGAGGGGGGCTACTTTTGTTACCCATGGTCCCTGTGTGTGTTGTAAAGTAGTCACTGCTCCATTCTCGTTCCTGTGATGGACTACAATCTCAATACAAATTAGTAAACTAAACATGAGATTGTAGTTGATCACAGGAGTGAGCTCGGAGCGGTGACTACATTACAACACACACAGGGAACACAAGTAGCCCCCCTCCAGAAGGAAGGACAGTGCCAGCACCAATTCAGAGATGATTGGAGGATCTGCAGCCGACTGATACACAAATAGGATACACTATAGTTAATAGTTAAGGTACTTAAATGTTTTTTTCAGTTTTAACTCCGTAGTTTAGTGTCACCTTAGGCCTCATTCACACAGCTTAGAGTCGGCCCGTACAGATCCATGCAGCGTGCATGGCCGTATCGGGCCGTTCCCGGGAAGAACAGGTGCTGCATGTGATTGTACGCAGCAGCCTGTTCTTCCCTATGAGAGGACACGGCCGTACACTGTTGTACGCTCGCCCGAGCTCCACATCCATGCGGGTGTCTACTCGGACGCAGTCAGGGTGGATCCTGTCTGCCTCAGAGCACAAACACCCGCACCTGCATGGATGTGCATGGATGAGCATACAGTGCATACGGCAGCATCCTCTCATAGGGAAGAACAGGCTGCTGCGTACAATAACACGCAGCACCTGTCCTTCCAGGGAACGGCCATGCACGCCGCACGGATCTGTACGGGCCGACTCTAAGCTGTGTGAATGGGGCCTTAGAGCTGAAGTTTAATCTGCTTACATTTAGCCTTCCCTGGTTCCTCCTTCCTCACCTTCATCAACATGCTAGACATTTTTTTAATTCTATACTTTATTTGAGACTCGGCAATGTCATAATTGGGACTCTGTGCTCCCCTGTGCAGTACAAGCAGATCATGGCTGGGTGCTGTATTGCTTCTGTGAATGCTATGTACAGCACAGGGACTGTGAATGGATGACACGTCCGTGTCGGTGGAGCCACGCACAGCCGCACCACCAAGAACCCCGAAAATCAGGTATGTAGGGGGCGGGCGATGTGAACATGTTTCATGTGACACCCTGAATATGGATGTACCATAAAGCATGCTATAAAAAGTAAACTTAGCCTATAAAGAAGAACTCCATATTGTAACAAAATTAACTCATACAATGGGGCTACCCCCGCACTGCAAGGGTTACCTGCTCATTTATCTCTAGGGGCTGGAACAAAGAAGAAATACTCACCCGACCCTCGATCCCCGCAGCCTTTTCTCCCCTGGACTCTGGTGATCTAAGCCCCGCTGACATCATCACGTCTAATATAATCCATTCGCCTGTATTAGACGTGAGGGTGCAGATGGACATACCACAGACGGAGAGGTGGACGGCCACTGCTCCAGGATCGAAGGTTGGGCGAGTATATCTCCTTTAATTGAGTCCCTGGAGACGAATGAGCTACCCCCCGCACTGCAAGGGTTAATTTTTCTTGAGAACTATGTGGGCTACTGTTGCTGGCCTCCTTTTAAAAATGCCAGTTGCCTGGCTGTATCAGGCTTTAATACTTCTGGATCTCTATCCATAGACAAGCATGCAATAAGTTGGATCACAACATCTGATCTAAATCTGTAGACACGGACTTAGACATTATAACATTACAGGAGGACCTGGATAAAATAGGGGAGTGGGCATTAATGTGGCAGATGAGGTTTAATGTCGATAAATGCAAAGTAATGCACTTTGGAATTAAAAATAAACAAATGGGTTATACAATTATGGGTATGCCGCTGGGGAAGTCAGAAATGGAGAAGGATTTGGGGGTCATTGTAGACCACAAACTGAAAGGTAGTTTGCAGTGCCAGGCTGCTGTAAACAAAGCTAGCAGGGTTTTGTCCTGTATTAAGAAGGGGATGTATTGCAGGGACAAGTCTATAATTTTGCCACTTTATAGATCATTGGTTCGACCTCATCTGGAGTACGCGGTGCAGTTCTGGTCACCAGTACTAAGAAAAGATGTCCTTGAGCTGGAAAAGGTCCAGCGGAGGGCAACCAAACTAATTAGGGGTATGGAGGACCAGAGGTACGAGACGAGGCTACTAAATTTAAACATGTTCACATTAGAGGTGAGGAGATTAAGGGGGGATATGATCTCCATGTACAAAATGTTCAATGGTGAAAGCAACATTAGCGACAAACTATTTAAAATTAACTCCATTACAAAAACTAGAGGCCACCACCTAAAATTGGTGGGAAAAAAATTCCAGCACACGTGGCGAAGGGGGTTCTTCACAGTAAGATCAGTTAGGGTCTGGAACTCACTGCCACAGGCGTTGATTTCAGCTAAAAGTGTGGAATTGTTCAAGAAACTTTTGGACGATTTCCTAAGGAACCGTAATATACAGGGGTACAGGTACGCCTAAGAATGAGATCCTATAGGTTGGACTTGATGGACTAATGTCTTTATTCAACCTCAAATACTATGTAACTGCGTAACTATGAATCCATGTCCTGGGTCATTACAGAGAACATACTGAAGCTTCTGGATCAGCATGACAGACAGACAGCAGGTCGACAGTGGAAGCCTCAATATCCTCTCAGTATCAGGTTTTCGTATCTTAAAGTCGAATAACTCACCAGCTGCAATGATAGAACAAGATGAGCTCCTTATAATGACCAGATTAGCTGTAGGACAATTACTGCTCATTGAGTGCGGCCATGATGCCGGGCGGGTGGGGGTTAGCTTGATAGATTGCCAATGCACTTCGAGGACAGTCGGCAGTGCTGTAATGTGGAGACACTTTAAGAAAAAGTTCTAGAATCTAGATGGTGATTCCCTTGAAGCCAAAATTCCTGCATCTCATAATCCACTTTCTGAATACTTGCAGCTTATGACCTGTTATTATAACCCGCCCTAAGGTGCGCCGTATGCCTGTAACTGGAGAGCGGCATCACTTTATAATAACCTCACGTCCTTAGCCGTGTCCCTTTCTGAGGATCCTGGTCACCGCAGTGCACTCTACTCTGAATAAATCTTCTTTACACTTCATTGGAATCTAATATCCATTACACAGAGTGCTGCAGCAGAATAGTGTGTTCATATACGTTGGTGGGGGAAAAATAATCAATAATCGCTCAAAGGATCCTTTCTATGTAGAGGAGAAGATCTGCGAGCGCTGTGTACATGATGTGTAATGTAGAGCAACTCATTATTCCCAAATCGTCTAATAGGCAATAAATTAAAGGCTCGGGTTAAAGGTAAATTGTTGGCTTTTAGAGATTAAAAAGAGCAACATCACATCCTATTTATTTCTTAGCCATGTCGGTGAATGTATAGGCTGCATCCTCAGTGATGTCATCACTCTCTAGTGAATGGATAGGCTGCATCCTCAGTGATGTCATCACTCTCTAGTGAATGGATAGGCTGCATCCTCAGTGATGTCATCACTCTCTAGTGAATGGATAGGCTGCATTCTCAGTGATGTCACCGGTCTCTAGTGAATGGATAGGCTGCATTCTCAGTGATGTCACCGGTCTCTAGTGAATGGATAGGTTGCATTCTTAGTGATGTCACCGGTCTCTAGTGAATGGATAGGCTACATTCTCAGTGATATCACCCATCTCTAGTGAATGGATAGGCTACATTCTCAGTGCTGTCACCACTCTCTAGTGAATGGATAAGCTGCATTCTTAGTGATGTCACCGGTCTCTAGTGAATGGATAGGCTACATTCTCAGTGATATCACCCATCTCTAGTGAATGGATAGGCTACATTCTCAGTGCTGTCACCACTCTCTAGTGAATGGATAGGCTACATTCTCAGTGATGTCACCGGTCTCTAGTGAATGGATAGGCTACATTCTCAGTGCTGTCACCGATCTCTAGTGAATGGATAGGTTACATTCTCAGGGATGTCACCGGTCTCTAGTGAATGGATACGCTGCATTCTTAGTGATGTCACCGATCTCTAGTGAATGGATAGGCTACATTCTCAGTGCTGTCACCACTCTCTAGTGAATGGATAGGCTACATTCTCAGTGATGTCACCGGACTCTAGTGAATGGATAGGCTGCATTCTCAGTGATGTCACCGGTCTCTAGTGAATGGATAGGATGCATTCTCAGTGATGTCAATGTCTGTATTGATTGGATGATTGTGATCTTAAAAGGAACCTGTCAAGCGACAAATATGGAAACGTTCATTAATGAATTGTTGCAGGTGCAGGATTTGGGTTTCTTTTACCTACTGAATCATGTTTTTGTACTCTAATATTTACTTGGCTGCATCTTTCCATGTCATTAGTTGACTAGGTAGTGTAGCCAGGGTCAGGATGACAAGTTCAAGCTTGCCAAATAAGCTTCGGAGGTCAACTTATTATTTTTTAAAGTTGATATGTTTGTCATCGTTTGGAAGGGGGTTCACTTCTCTGATTCGCTTACACTTCATTTGAGCTTGAGCTATGGAGCTCTGTAATCAGCAGGCTTTTCCGGTAAAGAATGATATTTTTTTATTATTAGGCTTAAAACCTAAAGCAAATTTATACACACAGTACATTGAAAACATATATTCTGTCTGAGTATATGTAAGGCGGTGTTGGCCGAAACTGGCCTGCAACTCTGAACATAAAAGATGATTCCCAAACGTATATATTCGGTGTATTTAAAGGGTCTTTTACTGCGATTCATCATCAAAATGGAATTTAAAGTGTCACCGTCATCAAAAAATGGGCAATAGGGAAAAAAATCTTCAGCATCCAATACACATGCGGTTGTGTTGGTTGCCCGCATTCTCCACTGTGTACCCACCCACCACTATGTCACTACTATGCCATTACTATGTCCAGAGCTGTTGTGATAGAGTGGATGGCAGGTGGAACCCCAGCACACAGCAGGGGATGCAGGGACACTTCCAGGTTTGCTGGATGCTGAAGATTTCATTGGCTGCTGAAGCTCTGGAGAGTGACTATCAGAGATTAGCAAGTATTTTGTACTATTTTATGCTTTTCTTTTTTTTCCTTTTAACTGTCATACACTTGCTACGCACTTTCAGAATATTCGGATCCAATTCTCTCCGGGAACTGCTGTATTTACTTTCAAAGTTATTTTCTTGCCTGGCACAGTCGTGTTCCGGGCCCGACTGGGTACAGAATGGTAGACAAATATGTAAATACATTCCTGTGACATCAGAAGGCCACGGCAGAGCGCCGGACTGGAATTTTTCATTGGGGGAAAAGAATGCGGCTTGCATCAGAGAGGGGACAATAGATGAGAGGAAAGAAAAGGGAAATAGCTGCTTTACAGGTTATAGATTTACAGAGAGATAGATTAGATTGTAAATCCTATATACAGATTGCCAACTGAAACATGTGACATACAGTGAAACAGGGCTCTGCGTCGCTTATTAGTAAAAGGGACGGGAGATTTTGGTTTGGGTGGCAATAACATTGTGAGTGTCTTATTTTTAGCAGCTGCTTTATAGCTACACATTCAAGGGATTCTGGGAAAATGCAATTGTGATGAATTTGTAGATTTATCCTCCTGCAGGAGAGTGGTGTGGCTTCACAACACGTAGGGATTCTATGTAACAACAACTCAGCACAGTGGTGTAATGGTTAGCACTTCTGCCTTGCAGCACTTGGGGTCCCCAGTTCATATCCCAGTCAGGACACTATCCGCAAGGAGTTTGCATGTTCTCACTGTGCTTGCTTGTATTTCCTCCCACACTCCATAGACATGCTGGAAGGTTAATTGGCTCCTGTCTAAATTGGCCCTGTATGTATGCATGTGAGACAGGGACTGTGGCTTGTGGTGTGACTCCACAACACGTAGGGGGTCTATGTAACAACAACTCAGCACAGTGGTGTAGTGGTTAGCACTTCTGCCTCGCTGCACTGGGGGTCCCCAAATCATATCCAGTCAGGACACTATCCGCAAGGAGTTTGCATGTTCTCCCTGTGCTTGCAAGTTTCCTCATAGAATATGGTAGATCCGATTGCACTCCTGACCAGAAAACCCCAAAGTGTAAATACCAGTAATAATAATTCAACAAGTTATTTACCCTGAAGATCTCTGTGAATGTTCACTATGCGAATAGAGGCAAAGCAAATGTTATTTTATATATTTTCTTTTCACGCCAAATGTAACATTTGGAAAATACCACATTATGGCCACTAGATGGAGCTGAGGGGCATAAGAAATGAGCATTCATAGACACGATTTCCATGAAGCAAGAAACCAGAAGTGCGGCTTCCACTGTCCATATCAGAATCAATTAGCAAAGATTTGGGAGTTTCTAAAGTAGTACAAAAATAAGAGTGTATATGTGTCAATGGAAGGAGTTAGGATTGAAAGCCTTGAAGGGAAGCATGGAGCCCCGAAGCATTGTGTATGTGATATGAAGAAATGAATAATCTTTGTTTGACTTATAACATGAGGCACGTCATTCTTCTTTTCAAAGCAAAACAGTTCAAGAAAAAATAATTTGGGCTTTAGATCTACTTTAAGGGTCCATTTAAACTGTAGCGTTGGGCCATGTTCACGGGTTCAGGGTGTCAAATTGTAGTGTGCAGTTCCATGTGGTGGCGTGTTGTATTGCCATTCATTTGAATGGCACCCCAATGCACTTGCTGGTGGCTTTGCGTTGCAGTGCAGTGTGCTGTATTGCAATACCGTGTGATGCATTGCCATGCAGTAAAAAAATAATGCATGCATTAGTTTTTTTTACCGCAACATGGTTTTGCAATGAAAAGGGAGGAGCATTGCAATGAAAAGGCAGGAGCAACGGAGAACCCTTGCAGTGGGACTACACTCGCATTTCAAGGATTAAGTGCTCATTTTGTCTAGGTGCTAAAATAAAGTTATACTTACCTGAACATCGCAGCCAACTGGCTGCTAGACCGGTCCTTCCAGCCTCTCTCCCACTCTTCTGCAGCGATGGTATGTCCCTCGGCATCCTCACGTCCAGTACACTCTATAGGATGACTCACGGTACCTTAGACCGCTGAAGCAGAGGGGGAGTCACCGGTCTAGCAGCCAGCCAGCCGGCTGTGAGGTTCAGGTGTTATTTTTTCACCTAGACGAAAACCGGCAATTTGACCCTGCCAGCGCGGGGGAAGCCTCACTGCAAGGGCTAAGAAAAGTTTTACTTACTTAAAATCCAAGTTATTAATCCCCAACAAATAGCACCTCTGGCCTGCAACATGCGAGTAATTGCAATTTATTATACACAGTGTCCCTGCCAACAAAGCATGAAGCAGTGGGACGTGTAGCGTGTTCTTTTTCCTCTGACACATTTTTACTGGAAACATAAAGCCCATGTTAGAAGTCTGCAGGCCGATCTTCAGAATTCCATTACTGGGGATTAGGTCTCAAGTGCGACATTGTATCCGGCTCACAGATGAATCGGGAATACTTTCCCACATGTGTTTATAGAACAGCTTTCTACGAAGCCATACATCATCTTTATGGGCTTGTGACTGTGTATATGTATAGGTCTGCGTGTGTATGTATGAGCACATAATTAAACCTCAAGCTCCGGTCACAAGCGAGTTATATTTGGCTGATGATTTAAAAGCAGAAGTGTAAAGCGGATCAGCTGTAAGAAAGTCGTTTTGAATTATAGTGTTTATATAGCAAGGAAAAAGTTAACGGTGAATCTGTTACATGTGAGAAAAGATGACCGTGTAGTAGGGTAGACTTTCACACTGACAGTGCCAAGTAGTAGGCAGCGGAAAAACAGCCGTTTTATGTGACGCATACACTATATTGCCAAAAGTATTGGGACGCCGGCCTTTACACACACACATGAACTTTTTGTAGTTTAGAATAAAAATGTTGTTCGAGACGATTAATGTTGCACTATATTTAAAATAATGATTACATTGTGAAAGAATGACTAGTATTGACAGTCTGGACATTTCAAGGCTCCTGTAAGGTGTGCCATAGGACAGGCAGCACATGCCAAGTAGGGGGAGTAGAGAGAAGTGTCAATCTGGCTTCTAATTATTTAGCCGGACAGAGCCCTCCCCCCCCCTTCCACCTTTTGGAGGCAACCTCTTCTGTTAGTATAGAGAGCAGCAGAGGATGTCAATTCTGTATCTGCAATGATTCATATTGTCTGGCAGCAAGATAAGATTCCTGCTGGTGCCTTCCATCATCTTTTATTAAATCAACAGTTATTTTCAAATGGAACTGTGAGCAAAATACAAAAAAATACATGCCTGATTCATTCGGGGTCCCCCCCCCATAATAATAGTTGTATTACCTCTCCCTGCCAGTAGTTCTGTAATTTTTTCACTTCCTGTAATAGGGTGACAACGCTGTTCATTCTACAGGGACTTCACCATCCAGACAGGGTAGTCTAAGGTTTAAATGGACTTTAAACAATTTGCAAAGCCTTTCACCCTGTGAAATTCTGTGAACGTTCGTTTTGTGCGAATAGAGACAAAAATTAATGTTCTTAGTATATTTTCTTTCCAGGTCGAATGTAACATTAGGAAAATAACATGTTATGGCCACTAGATGGAGCTGAGGAGCATAGGAAAGAAGTATTCATTTTCTATGCTCCTCAGCTTCATCTAGTGGCCATAATGAGGTATTTTCAGAATTTTACTTTTGACCTGCAAAGAATATATACAAAAAATTTTTGTTTTCAGCCTCAGTGGTGAGATGCAAAAAAACATACAAATGAGTGAAAGCAATATTTTATTTTAGCACAATATGACAATTGTTTATGATACTGCTAAATACATTATATGTCAATATATGATACTACTAACAAACTAAATATCATCATTCGTTTATTGTTTACAGCTGCTTTTGCATGTTGCCATGTTGGAACTGTAGGTGTAGCTTTGTCTATGGAAGGCAGTTTGGTCTACAAAATGCTTCTCTAGCAGCTCTTACCTTGCCTTGTCATTCCATAGGTTGCTAGACTGGCGCCCAGAGGAGGCCCCTAGTCCATGCTAGAGAAATCCACGCACGGGTACCAGCTCGGAGTCCAGCTTTCTTCTAACCCTCACCTGATGAAGGAGGATCACTTAATCCCCCCAAAACACATGTTTATTATTTTAACTCTTATGATGAATAGGAATTGATCTCCACTTCCAAGCATACACCTTTCACGCTCTTCACTCTACCAATTGTAGTCTACGATTCCAAGGTGGCAATGTGCAAAATATGACGACTTTCCATTCCAAATTGCTGTTAATACCAAAAAATAATACTGTCTGTTTTTCGTCTCTCTACAGGTGATTATGCTAAAAATGATCTTCAATCATACCTCAGTTGAACGCTGCAGGCCACCGTTGGCCCTGCTAAGCCCAGGGGTGCAAAAAGACTGTAACTTCTTTCTGACGGCCATCCGCCTGGCCTCCCTCAACCAAATACTTGACCCTTGGGTCTACCTCTTGCTGCGGCAAATTCTGCTCCGAAAGTTTTGCCAGGTAGCGAACGCCGTGTCAAACTGCTCCACTGACGCCCACAAAGATCAGCCTATCATATTAACCACAGACGTGAAAAAGCCAGAGGGCTGACACATATTTATGGAGGCCCTTTGCATGCCGAAAAGAAAAATAATAATTTAAAGGGTAAATTCACCCCAAAATTGATGTAATAGGTGCAGATTGAGGTTGACGGGTTGAATCGGATTTGGGAGCCAAGAGTTATGCCATTATATCAGGTCCCTCTCTCGCAGGGAAAGGAACTCCAGAAGGGAGAGATCTACATTAGGTTCCTCAACTTCACCCACCTGCTGCAGCCCACCTAACAATTCCACCCACCTGCTCCAGCACACCCAGCAACTCCCCCCACCTGCTGCGGTCCATCCGACAATTCTACCCACCTGCTGTCGTCCACCCAAAAACTCTACCCACCCGCTGCGCTCCACCCAACAACCCTACCCATCTCCTGTGCTCAACCCAACAACTCTACACACCTGCTCCGGACCACCCAACAACTCTACCCACCTGCTGTGGTCCACCCAACAACTCTACCCACCTACTGTGGTCCATCCAACAACTCTACCCACCTGCTGTTGTCCACCCAACAACTCTAGCCACCTGCTGTGGTCCACCCAACAACTCTACTCATATGCTGTGGCCCACCCACCTATTGCCACCTGTCTTGATGCTGCACTTAGTTTCCACACCCCACCAGCTCTACTCACCTACCAGAGTTGATTCATTCAGTGCTTGGAGAAATTTGCATTTTGCTTCTCAAACCAAGTCTTTGAAGCTTTTTTTGAAGGCTGTGAAATGCAGTGTTCGAATGTACAGTTGCATGTTATAGAGCAGTACACATTTGTGCTTACTGTTCCTTTTGCAATGCTTTGCTATTATTCCTATATACGAGGAAATGTGAATGCATCTCCAACATGTCTCAAAGTAATCTCAGGCTGATCTTAAATGCAAGCCATTTTTCTACGTTTGACTTGAATGTGAAGGGGTACATTAGCATTCATGCTGGCCATACAATCATGTGGCAATTTGTTGGCATCCCTAGATGACTGAAAATAGGGTAAACATGGATTGAGGGGATCTCAATGCCACTTGAAAAGGATTTTTTGATCGCCTTGCACCCTAGTTTTGATCATCTGGTCACATGAAACCCGGAAACCTCCAGGATTGAAACCTAACTGAAAATAACATAATGTTCTCATATATATGGTCAGCTTGGATTTGGGCCCAGGTTTAAGTTGGCCAAACATGTTATACTCTAATTGTGCAATCTGCTTTGGAGATACTAATAACTGCAAGGGCCTACCTGATTGTAAGCTGAATGGATCCATTGTAGCTGGGAACACTCACAGACATTAAAATTGCCAGATCCTGAGGTCATCATCTCAAGTATATGGTTAACTCCCAAGCAATTTAACAAACTAATGGCTGATCCAGTGTTCCACTACTGAAATTTAATTTTTAGGTGGCCTGACCCATTCAAAAGGTCAGCCCACCAATGTTGACACTAGGGTTGCCACCTGTCCCGGATTCACCTGGACAGTCAGGGTTTTGAACCCTGTATGTGCTGTGTCCGGGTTTCAGGCCAGCTGAAACCCAGACACAGCACGTACAGGACTCAAAACCCGAACTGTCCAGGGGAATCTGGGACAGGTGGCAACCCTAGTTGATTTTTTAGTTTGAGATACTGAAGAGTCACATCAACTGACACTTTTTAGTCTCTAAAGCCCAGCTCCAGACGAAATGTTTGTTTTTTTCGTTCAAAATAGTTTTTTTAAGTTTTGGTTGTGGTAATAAGTAATCACACGTTTACATTCAAAATCAGGCTTGGTAACATAACAAGTAGTGTATACAATAAGAGAAGGATCTCGCATTAGAAAGAGACAATCGATCAGTAAAGTCTATAAAAACAACAAGTAGTCAATATAACTACTAGTAACATTTTAGTAGTGACATTATGTCAATGGTTCAGAAACTCAATATGAATCGTCTGGTTTTAATTGTGGGGAGGAAGGGTTGTGAGGAAGGGGGAGGACAAAGAAGGGGAGAGGAATATAGGAGGTGGGATAAAAGATATTTGTCCAAAGCTTCCGGTAGTCCAGCCGAAATGTTTTATTGTATTTTGAGTAGAGCATAAGAGGGCTAAAACATTGTTATTTGTAATCGCCTGTGTCCCTGTTAAAGAGATTTCCTCTCACCTGTTCTTACTGCTCTCTGTGCCTTCTACCCCCATCCCTTGTACAGAGCGTCACAGAGGAAATTAGGGCAAATCTTCCCAATTGGGTCACAGAAATAAAAATCTGGAGGTACATACATAAGGGGCCCTAGATCTCATTTTAGTAATATGTTGTGAAAGACCGTCTCATTGATTGAGATGAGATTCTTTGGTTAGACTGCCCACATTTTTAGAGCAGTCCCAAAAAGAAGGGAGCCTCGAAATCTGGCTCCAACCAACGTTTTCACATTTTTCATAGTGTGAGGGAGTGCTGCAATCTATGTCAGGTTTTTATTTCTTAATATGTAAAAAGCAGTGAGAGCGCCACATTAATGGACAAAGAGTCCAAACTATTTTTTATTAGTTATTTAGTAGGATAAGAGAGCCAGCGTGTTTCAGGGGTTCATTCTTAAGAGCTTTTGTTGTAGCCCTGATGAAGGGGAAGTGTCTGAACCCGGAAGAACTTTGGCTGTCTTTTTGCCACTACACACCGATCAACCATAACATTATGACCACCTGCCTAATATTGAGTAGGTCCCCCTTTTGCTGCCAAAACAGCGTTGACTCATCGAGGCATGGACTCCACTAGACCTCTGAAGGTGTGCTGTGGTATCTGGCACCAAGCCGTTAGTAGCAGATCCTTTAAGTCTTGTAAGTTGTGAGGTGGGGCCTCCATGGATCAGACTTGTTTTTCCAGCACCTCCCACAGATGCTGGATTGGATTAAGATCTTGAGAATTTGGAGGTCAAGTTAACACCTTGAATTCAATGTTGTGTTCCTCAAACCATTCTTGAACCATTTTTGCAGTGTGGAAGGGCGTATTATCCACATGAGGCCATTGCCATCAGGGAATACCGTTTCCATGAAGGGAGTACTTGGTCAGCAAAAAAGTTTAGGTCGGTGGTATGTGTCAAAGTAACATTCACATGAATGGCAGGACCCAAGGTATCCCAGCAGACCAAAGCATCACACTGCACTGCAATTCACTCCACCTCTCAGAGGTCATAATGTTAAGGCTGCTCACTATGTATATCTAATAAAAAAAAACATTTTGAGTTTTTTCACCATTGGTGTGGCACCCTTAATGCTTCTTTAATATTTAAAAGTAAAAACATAACATCAGTTGTAGCTCTCCCCCACTCTATCCAAAATTTTAAAAAGTTGGTTGGAACTGGGCTTCAAGACCGCCAGTAAGAAGATGTCTGATTGAATTCCCTGGCCTGCACAACTTTTTCAACCATATGGATGTTGCTCTTTTATGGATTTTTAACTTATATAATTTCATGAAAAGTGCAACAGATGGAGTGGAAACACCCAGAGCTGGACCTCAGAAGAAACCCAAGACTTTACAATGGATGAGAAAACAGCTATGGTGGTGGAGACCACAAGAAAGTCATAAAGCCCAGCAGGTGACTCGGTGCACTAGACTTCATTTACAACCAAAATAACACTTTTTGGGTGGACTGACGTGTTAAAAAAAAACGTTCAAATGTGAAAAAAGGGTCCAAAGGCCCATCGTTCCAGTGATGGAACCCAAAGCTGCTAAGATGGACAATTTTTACTTCTGCTCTGTGCCAAAAGTCTAAAGTGTACATATTTAAATGAACTGCGTTGCCGCATCTATTTCCATACATTCTGCCTGTATATTGGAGGTTACGTTGTACCAGAAGAAGGCAAAAGGATCCAAGCTATTATGATGCATGTTGTAGGAAGACCCCATTTGATGTCTGACGAGCGTAACCAAAGAGCTTTGTTTTCCGGCAGTGTCTCTTGTGCATGACGAAGTCTGTACGATGAAGTAATGCAGGGAAATAAAAGGAATTGTCAGACCGAGCCTCGGTGTATATATTACTCAGGAAAAGAATAACTCAGCTTCAAGCAGTTCTCTGCACGGCTCACCCGGAGGGGAATGAGGCGGCACAAAGGGAAGGTGGAAAAGTTAATAAAACATTTATTAGAAAAGAGGATTATGGGTTTAACCACTGCATGAGTGCTCTCGGTAAACCTACATTGTGGGGAAATAGGTTTTGTCTTTGATATGATGTACATCTAGTGCTACACAAAAACTTTACATTAAAGCCATACTCCAGGTATGAGGACAGTACTGGGGATTAGATAGACCTTCACAGGTCCGATCATCCAGGCTGTCTCCAGTGTCCTTAAATTGAGTCTCTTCCATCACCCGAGAAGTGTCGCTCCCCCTGTACTTCCTGGCGCTGTGGGTCTCATAGCCCTCAGTGGTTTGGTTAGATCCCCGACCCCCTTTGCTCCTGGCGAATCACTAAGCAACAGACCCTAAGCTACATTTTGTGATTGGCCTAAGAGGAGAGAAGGTCGGGGATGCGACCGCAGCACTGAAGTCTATGAGACCCACAGCACCTGCCTTCCGAGCGCTCATCGGGTGAGAGAGGAAACCCTTTTTTGGAACTCAGCAGCCTGGATGGTCAGACCTATCTTATCCTCACTACTAATTATATGTTTGAAACTGTCCTCTTGGCTGGAGTTTGGATTTAAGAAGATTTAGGGCCTGGGCTCTTACGTGACCACCTCGAGTTAGGGCTCATGCACACGGACATAGAAATTTATACGCAGTAAGACCTGGCATAAAAAGTGATCCGTAGTGCATCTCAACTCATACCGACATACATGTGTCCATATAGAGCTGGGATGGCCACTATGTACAAAGTCATTCATTCAAAATGACTGATGGCCTTTCTGAGCCTTAACGGCAGAACTGCCGCTGCTGCCTACACTTTGTTTACGTTTACATATGCCCCTGAATAAGTCCATCACTAGGCAGTGGCTTTTCCCTTTGGAATGCTTACTATGTACAAAGCCATTCATTCAGAATGATTGATGGCCTTTCTGCGCCTGAACCACAGAACTGCCGCTGCTGCTTACACTCTGTTTATGTTTACATCTGTTTATGTTTACATGACCCGCATCCCTGATTGGCCGAACAGCCGTCTCCATGCTAAATGGCCGGGAAGGCGGCTTTCCAGCCAGTCAGCATTGAGCCGGCTGTTCGGCCAATCAGGGAGGCGAGTCATTAATCGCCGCCCAACTTCCTGATCGCACGGGAAGCTGGCTTCATGTTCCCCTACGGCACTGCCGGTCAGAGGATATTTTCCTCTGACCAGAAGTTCCAGTATCAGGGAAGGTATCGGAGCACCTGGACGAGTACTTGCCCACATACCCGTATCAGCACTGATACTAGTATCGGTGTCAGTGCATCTCTTTTTTTTTTACCCATAAAAGCGTCCATTGTGTAGATATCCAAAAGCCCCAAGACTGCTGCTGGGTACTGCCAACTTGAACATTATGTCAACAGCCCCAGCAGACTTATTACCTATGGTCCTCAGCTCCAACGAGTGGCCACAATGCAGTATATATCTGATATAACATTCGACCTGGAAGAAAATATATTTAATAACATTTGTTTTTTTCTCCATTCGCACAGTGAGAACGCACATGCAGTTTAGCAGTGTGAATGGCTCTCCAAGTAAATATGTTACCTGTATTATTCTTTTTTCTTTTCACCGGCTTGTGACAGGGGACTAGCTCAGTAGGATTTTGTTGGAAACATTAAGATAAAACACATGTAAAAAGTAATCTACACTTGACGTTCTCATTTTTCATGAGCCTAGGAACGTGCTGGTATTTTCTTAAACCTTTGACTTGGTGTCCTCCAGACATCCATTCTGAAACTCAGCAAGTTTACACCCTGTTCACCTTTCCACATCTGCTTCCCATTATCCATTTCAGCAGGGATCTTCTGAAATGTGGAGCTCCATTCAAACTGGAACCGCTGTGTTCCTCCCTCCTCGCTGGCTGCATCTCTCTGGAGATCTTCAGGGTGGAGAGTGGGGAGCGGAGAAGAGATGATAAGATGATAACAAATTTGAAAAAGTAAAATAAATAAATAAAAATGTTAAAAAAAAAAAATTATACAAAAGTAAAATAAATAATAAAAATTTAAACTAACCCTGCCGCCCCCGCCATCTGGTTGACATTCTCCATTGGGAGGGGGTGGTAGGGAGGGGGGCGCACTGAGGAACATAGCTTACCTGTTCAATACTTCTTTATTCCGATCTTGCTGTAGTCGGCTAGACCACTCCACAGCCTTCTGTTGGAAACATGGTGATCCGAGAACCACTGCTTGTAACTCAGACCTGCCTGCTGGACCACAAAACTCAGCCTGTCCTCCATCTATCTCTGCCCCTCTCCATATGCAAGCATTGATTTGCTTTGCAGCAACACTGTACTCTTACCTTGACTCACCAGAGAGAGCATTTACTAATCTTTAAACGGGATCAGCAATTATTGTCTAAATACAAGCTGTGTGTATTTCTTCCACATCTGTGCAGTAATCCAGTGTGACACTTGGAGCTTCCTGTAATAAAGAGCGGTCACTGCTGCTCTCTCTCTCCTTGTGTGACTGGTCTTGTCTTCGCCCCCTCCTGTAATAAAGACTGCTCACCGCTGCTCTCTCTCTCTCCTTGTGCATGATGATTTGTTTGTACCTGCCCCTTCCGGTAATAAAGACTGGTCACTGCTGCTCCCTCTCCTTATGTATGGTGACTGGTCTTGTCTACGCCCCCTCCTGTAATAAAGACCGCTCACTGCTGCTCTCTCCTTGTGCAGGGTGATTTATCTTGTCTCCGCTCCTTCCTGTAATAAAGTCCAGTTACTGCTGATCTCCATGTGCAGGGTGACTGGTCTGGTCTCTGCCCCTCCTGTAGTTGTCTGTAGTGGGTGGGGTCTGCTGGGTCCCTCCCACAGCTCTGCTCAGACTATGTACAGCACAGTGATGATGTCACTGCTACTTTAACAAGATAATATCTGGACTTGGAAAGTTTATATGCTTAGTGGCGACTATATATTGCAATGCAAGGATTTATGACTTGAAGTTCAACTTTAAATAAAGTACAATAATAAAACGATATACCAGCAGGCAAATAAAACTGAAAGTCTCTTCAAAATGTATTTTCAAGTTACTGTCACATTGACAGCTGAGAATGTGTAAAATATATTTTCCCTTTACATAACCTTTACAGACTTCTCACTTAGCACAGGGATGGATTCAGTAAAGTCATGCTCTGAGGATTATTTGATTTATAGAAGCAAGCTTCACTAACGTGCCTTGTCCTGACAGCGCGCCCAATCTGTCACACGTATGACATAATGCAGTCATTCAGACACCCAATGGTATTTACCCACCAGGACAGGAAGCTGCCAGCGACCTGCTTTATACAAAGTATTTATTCACAAGGCAATCTGTGAAACGTTACAAATGCGGCATCTCTGTGCTGGGCGGACTACGCCTTTTATAACAAGACATCAGCTTCTCATAAAACAGACACGAGTTTATTCGCTGCCTGTCAAAGTCTGATGCACTCGTGAAGCCGAGATAAGTCTACAGATGGTCGTACACTTGTAGATTTCATCATTTATAGCAGGGGTGTAACTAGAAATCACAGGGCCCCATAGCAAAATTTAGCATGGGGCCCCCCTCTGAAAAAATGCCACTGAACAACATATTGCTACAGTCATATGGCATATACACTGAGTGAAACAGTAGAAAGGTATCATGGCACACTCACAAACCAGCATGTAAAACAACTTGTCTCACCACTAAGGTTAATAACAGAGGTTTGGATACACGTCTTCTGCAGAAAATGTGAAAGCCGCACAGCCGCGCTTATACATATATTATTATATGTGATATGCTTACATGCAGTTAGTAAACAATCACTATCCTTGGATGTATCGATCGATTGATGCGTCCAGGGATAGTGATTGATTCCTAACCACATGTAATCATATCACATACCCTTACATGTGGAGTGCAGGTGTTTACATGCAGCGGCTGTCACCTGATCATTAACTTGAACGAGTGAAAGCTGCCGCTTGTAAACACCAGATTAGGGATTTCTGCTGCAGGAAAATGCAAATTTTTGACACAGAAATCCCTAATCGCACCTAAACTTACAGGTGTGAATGGGGCTCAATACACACACACATAGAGTAATAAATCCCACCCCGCCCCCAAACACACACATAGAGAAATACATACACAGTAGGGTTGCCACCTGTCCAGGATTCACCCAGGCAGTCCCGGTTTTGAATGCTGTGTCCTGGTTTCATGGCAGCTGAAACCCGAACACATGTCAGGCAGGCAGGGGCAACCAAAATTAAGATAGGGGCTAATGGCCCCCCACTGAAAATAGTTTCTACTGTGATATTCATATATGAATGGGTGGCGCTATTTACATATAAATAAGCCATGACTCATTCTCCAAAAAACAATTCCGTGAGTCGCCAGAGTGTTCAGGTTTCGCTGAAAGAAAAGGTGGCAACCCTAATACACACACACAGAATAATACACTTCCCCCTCAGAGATGCAGACCGTGTAGCCGTGAGCTGAAGTTGGCACATGGGCTGGAACTTGGAGACCCCTGCACAGCCTTCCTTCATGCTACTGACCGGGCCTCCCCCCTCTGCCCCAGGCCCCATAGCGGCCGCGGCGGTAGTTCCACCACTAATTCATAGATTCCCTCTTCCCTGCTAAACAGTATGGCTGGAGAGATCTCCAATGCAGACTGAATACCCGAATCTGCTGGGGTGCACCAACTGCCCGGCCCAGAATTTTTTAGTTGGTTCAGTCCATGTTAAAAGCAGACCAGCAGAGAAAATGATTATTAAATCAGGACTACGTTTACAAGTTCTCCTTTTACTTCCTGGAACTCTGGCACATGTGACTAGGACAAAATGCCTTTCCCCGAGATCTCATGACAATTCACAGCAATGCTCTGCTGATGTAACCTTCCCAGGATGCAACACTTGTGCACAATTACGTCATTTGTGCCAAGAAGAAGTGGAAAAAAAAGAAATAGGAAGTAAAATAAAAATATATTTGTTAAATAATGGAAGATGATTTTATATCAGGATGCAGAACTGAATGCTGATGTGATTTTCAGTCAAAGGGGGTAAAGGTCTACTTTAACCTCTTGCCGTCCGCCCGTAGTAGAAAAACGGACGGACGGCACTGCTGCATCTGTCTTGCAATGTGGCTACTCCTGCACTGCAAGGGTTAATTGCTCGTTTGTGTCTATAGGTTAAAAAAAAAAAAGGAAGTAAAGTGAGATATATTCATCTGCCCTTAGTAAAAAATGGCCGCTGTGAGAAGAATAAGTAGGAAAAGAAAAATAAGGTATGCAATGAATAAAAAGCCGGCAATTATCTAGAAGTATCTATTTGTAGATTGTCATTACTAAACATTTCTAAAGGTGTGTTTGTTGTCATTTTAAAGATATGGGTAAAGTTTCCCTTTAAAGGGCTATTAAACCCTCAGCGGTTTTTGCTAGCAAGCTTTTAAAAAGGGTTTAAACTTACCTGTGTCTTCGCCACGCGCTCCCATCCGGACATCTAAAGAGTCTCAGGCAGCCGCAAAGCATCTTGGGGCGGGCGCATGTGCACTTCAGATGCTCAGCCGGGAGATGAGGAGAGACACAAGGTAAGTCTATGGAGCAGCGTGCACCCGCACAGACTCCGTGGGACATCAGAGAAGAGGAGGACAGAGGAGTCAGCGCTGGATCGGAGACCGGCGCCAGCGCTAGAGGGACAGATGAAAAGGACAGGAAAGAAGAAGATGATCAGGTCAAGAGGCATCATTTAAGGTAAGTCCCTACAGCAGGGGGAAAACATTTTTTTGACTTGAATGTCACTTTAAGTGCCCTACATGACGTTTGACCGGGATTCACCTTGAACTCATTGGAAGTTGGTGATCGGGGCATTAACATAAACCAGGGGGAGAGAATTCAGCGCACAATCCCAGCCAGAGACAGCGATGAAGCGTTTACTCGGCTGGAATTAAATATTTTGGCTGAAGGCAAATGAATGATGATAAATATTTTAACAATGTTACTAATAGAAATGTCAATGTTTGTATTACATGCTGGAAATCATGTACAGAGCTATGTAGAGCACAAATACACTTCTGCAGGTTCATGATGTGCTGACATTGCTGGCAACTTGCATCCCTCCAAATGTTGCAGAATCATAAATTTCACGGCCAAGCCTGGCAAAGGAAGAGTCTCAAATTACCCAGAATAACAATGAATTAGGAATTAGAACTGGCTGGGGTAATAGGCCTGGTTCACACCTGTACGTTTTGTAGCGCTTTCAACGCTCTACGAACGCTCTACAAAACGCTCAAACATGAAAATCCCATTGTTTTCTATGGGTATGGTTCACACCTTGCCGTATTTCAGCCCGTCTGAACGCGCTACAAAACGGCCTATGCCTGAAAAGGTACAGGAGCTTCTTTGCAGCGTTTTTGTCAAGCGTTTCCTTTGGGATACAGCCAAGTAGCCCTCGGAAACGCGCATTTGTCGCACGTTTTTTACCGCAAACCGAAACGCGCGACAAACGCGCATATTCGATACGCCTAGGTGTGAACAGAGCCTTAGTCTTCCAGGCGAGGACATGTTCTGGACGGATTGAGAAATGATCATTAGTAAATTTGTTTCGTTCCGAATTCATATTCAGATGAAGTTCGGACATTCGGATGCATCAGAATATCTAAATTTTGGATACATTCGCATTTCCAAATTTAAATGCATCCACATTCAAACGACTCTGAATTTTGTTCTCCGAATTTAGTCAAAATTTCCGAATATCCAATTCTAATGATCAGTTCTAAGATGACTAGTTCAGTCTAAAATGACCAGTACAGATTAAGATGACCAGTACGGACTAAGAGGACCAGTACAAATTAACATGACCAGTGCGGACTAAGAGGACCAGTACAGATTAACATGACCAGTGCGGACTAAGAGGACCAGTACAAATTAAGATGACCAGTACAAATTAAGAGGACCTGTACAAATTAAGATGACCAGTATGGACTAAGAGGACCAGTACAGATTAAGATGACCAGTACGGACTAAGAGGACCAGTACGGACTAAGAGGACCAGTACGGACTAAGTGGACGAGTACAGTTTAAGATGACCAGTATGGACTAAGAGGACCAGTACAGATTAAGATGACCAGTACGGACTAAGATGACCAGTACAGATTAAGATGACCAGTACGGACTAAGAGGACCAGTACAGATTAAGATGACCAGTACTGACTAAGAGGACCAGTACTGACTAAGAGGACCAGTACGGACTAAGAGGACCAGTACAGATTAAGATCACCAGTATGGACTAAGAGGACCAGTACAGATTAAGATGACCAGTACAGACTAAGAGGACCAGTACAGATTAAGAGGACCAGTATGGACAATACGGTCTAAGAAGTAGGCACACAGCTTCCTAAAAACAGCAGACTGGACACATGTGATGCTCGGCCTCTACGATAGAAACATCTGCAATCCAATAAATGAAAGGGATGGGCCAGGGACAGTCAGACTGGGGAGGAAACGGCTACATAAAGCTGGACTTCCTCCAGCCAGGAAATGAGGTTGGTCTCTGAACCGTACTAGCAAGCAGTGCAGGGGTAGGCAAACTCGGTCTGCAGCTGTTGCAGAACTACAAGTCCCATGAGGCATTGCAAGACTCTGACAGCCACAGGCATGACTTCCAAAGGCAGATGCACGATGGGAATTACAGCTGGAGTGCCAAGGTTGCCTACTCCTAGGTTAGAGGTCAGAAATGTTTCGGGACTATGACTGAAATCTAATGTATTTCAGAGTGGATCTTACAACTCGATGGATCACGCTGCAGCGCTCCGCAGACCTGGGATCATCGATCACAGACCGAGAGGGTCATTGCAACCTATATTTCATTTCCTCATCAATCCATGAGGTTTAATTTGTAGAGAGGCCATGTATGTCTGAGGCTGCCCTAGTTTCACTTATATTTTTATATTTGTATTTAGTTACAGAAGTTGGAATTGATACATTAACCAAAATAGATATTAAAGAGAAAGAATATCTACT
>NW_017306347.1:674746-681273 GCF_000935625.1 Nanorana parkeri | reverse complement strand
ATCCTTCCTGAGCTCTCTATCATAGTCTTATGGAAAATCTGATTCTGGAAATTAAATAGGGAAATATTTGGGTCAGATAAGAGCACTTAGCTCACTTACCAAAACAATTCTTGCTAAAAGCCTGCCACAAGCCAATAAGATTACACGATGAAATCTGAGAATTTGTGACAGGACGTGTGCTGCCTGTTCAGTTTGATGGAGGGATTTCCTGAATATGTTGCATGCTCCAAAATTAGGCCCAATTCACACCTGTATGTTTAGATGCGATTATGGATTCCTGTGTCTGGAACTTGCATTTTCCTCTGGTTTACAAGCAGCAGATGTCAGCCTTTCAAGTTAATGATCGGGTGACAGCCGCTGCATTTAAACGCTGGCACACCTCATGTAACCGTATCACATTACATGCGGTGTGCCTGCGTTTAAATGCAGCGGCTGTCAACCGATCATTGACTTGAAAGGCTGACATCTGCTGCTTGTAAATGGCAGATTAAGCATTCATGCTGCACGAAACCCTAATTGTACCTAAACATATAGTTGTGAACGAAGGAGATACAAGGGGGCAGAACCTGAGGTATTTGGGGTGCAGTACGTTTGAGTCTAGACCAGCATTTCTCAACCTTTTTTTAGTCATGGCTCCCTTTAAAAGTAGGCAGAATCTTGAGGCACCCCAAATGTAAAAAACATAAATGCAAATATGTAGAAAAACGACATCCAAAATCTATACCAGACCCTTATCCGAGACCCCGAGATAGGGATCCGGTATGGATTTTAGAGGGGAAAACTCATGCAAAAACACACCCCTGTACAGCAGGAGCCCTGCTTCACATTAGGAGCCCTCTTCACATCAGGAGCCCCCTGCTTTTACATAAGAACCCCCCCCCCTCTCTTGAGCTAGGAGTCCCCTTCATATCAGAAGTTCCCTTAGCATCAGAACCCCCTCCTTTCACATCAGAATGACCTTCTTTCACATCAGTGTTCCCCCTTCACAAAAATTCACATGATTTTCCTGTATAAACTATTCAAGGGCGACAGCAACATTATTAACAAACTGTTTACGGTTAGCTCCATAACAAAAATTGGTGTAAAAAAAATTTCAACACACAGGGCGCAAGGGGTTCTTCACAGTAAGAGCGGTTAAGGTCTGTAACGCGCTGCCGCAGGAAGTGATTTCAGCTAAGAGTGTGGAATAATTCAAGAAACTGCTGGACGAGTTCCTAATATACAGAGGTACAGGCAGTGGCGGATCCAGGGGGTGCAACGGGGCAATTGCCCCCCCCCTCCCCCGAGATTACTTAACCGTTGTGTAAGCAAAACTTAATTTTCTGGCAGTGCTCCTCCTTTTGAATAGACTCTGGATCCGCCCCTGGGTACAGGTACGCCTAAGAGCAAAATCATACATGGACAAATACACGCTCACACACCAACTCAAACATAAATGCATACACACAATAGGTTGGACTTGATGGACTTATGTCTTTATTCAACCTCAAATACTATGTAACATCAGAAACACGTCTGCACCATGGAAAGGCATGACACTGTGTGAAAATGTTGAGGCACCCCTGAGGAAGCCAGAAGGCACTCCAGGGTGCCTTAGCACCCTGGTTGAGAAAAGCTGGCCTGGACAAGTGCATACAGTATAAAAAAAGCCCCCCTAAAGCTCCAAACTATGTCCCCATAACTTTCAATTTTTCCTTTACTCTAACCCTCAATTCCTAACAGGCACTCAAACTGACTCCGGGAAACTGGGTGATTCCTTTAAAAGTATTTGTTGACTGGAATCATAGTATACAGCCAATTAATTTCAGGGGATGTAGCCCCCCCCCTTCTTCAGGGCAATAAGAGGCATCAGCTTTAATGTCTAGGCCAGGAGGGGTAGGCAAACTGCAGCCCTCCAGCTATGGTGAAACTAGAAATCTCAAGCTGTTGCCTCAGGTGGCATCTCTTTGGGTCACATGGGGGGAGGGGGGTCGGCATGGCCGCTCTGATGAACAATGTTTGCAGTGTGCCTGCTGCCCCCTTTCTGACCAGAGTGTCCCAGGTTGCTAAGAGCCATGTCAGGAGATGTGTAAGGGCCATACATATCTCCCCATCAGATGTCGCTGGTTGCCAGGAGCTGAGCGGGATGCCAGCCTGTGCGCCCTGCCATGCTGGCAGATGCAGAGCCCAACCCAGCTCTCGGCAACTGGGGCGGAGCTCTGGCGGGCGTCCCACCCAGCTCCTGGCAACTAGTGACATCACTGGTTGCCAGGAGCTGGGCGGGACGCCGGCCAGAGCTCCCCCCCAGTTGCCAAGAGCTGGGCAAGATGCTAGGGACACCACTATATTAATAGCTGTCAGAGAAATGGTTTATAGGAGAAGGAGCGCATTATTTCTCACTTCAATCCCGGTATAACGTACAAGCTTGAAAATCCTACAAGCCATTCTAGTCATTAATCACTTTCAAGCCTGATTGTAACATGTTCAGACATAACAAATTATGGGAGCAATTTCTCATCTATTAATATTACATGAGAAGTTGAGAACCGCAAACCTATAGCACCGTTCCAGCATAAACAGAGCCTGAAGCCTGAGAGCCTGTCTAAATGATGGCTGCTTCCGGGAGGGATTGTACCACCGCAGGGTGATGTATTATTTTAGCCTATAAATGGACAGAAGTCTAATTGGAAGTGGAAAGGGAAGTTGAAAAACCCAGGCCTATTAAGAATACCAGAATCCTTATTCATCAAGATATCAATATTATTATTCAGCAGAGCAACAAAGTCATTATCAGTAATCTTCGTAACTTCTTCAAAGGGAATGAAAAAAAAAAAATCCAGATGGCAATGTGTGTGATTGACCTTATTTATGTTGCGCAATGTCGGTGTAATCACATTTCTGCCCAACCCTAAATAGGTCTTTAAGGAAAGCCACAGGAGAAACCAAGTCCTCACCTGCCTCTTCAAATCTAAACTCATTTTATTTCGGCATTAGATCTCTTCTTAATGTAAACCTGCCACAGAAGTAACGGCAGCCTTCATATCTCTCCCATGACAGTTTTATTGTAAAGTAAATCGGGCCCAGACCTGATTCAAACTGAGCCTAATAAAAATACCTAAAGCGTATCTAAACCCAAGAACAGAAATGTCATAGATTGCAGCTTACCAGTCCTTAGATGTGGAGGCTGCATTAGTTTCTTTGTATCAGGCTATTTTCACCTGGTGATCCTGCCAATAACACATTTCCTGTTCTAGGGTGACAACTGTCATCGCTGCATCCTGGGACAGGAAATGTGTTCAGCCCTGTCCTGCTGACTGGAATTTCAGCCCTGTCCTGCTGACTCAGCTAAAATTTGAGCAGTGGGTGGCCCCCTCAGGACCCTCATTCTACAAAAGTACCATAGCGGGTGTGCTGTCATAATGCAGTAGCCCAGCGGGAAAGGAGGGGGGGGGGTGGTTCTGGAGGGGATTTTCCCATTCATGCTGTTTAACCCATTTCTACCTTTGCAGAGGTATTTTTAGAAAAGCATATGCCAGCAATGTACACCGAGTGTAAATGAAGCAGGCATATTCAGTTGCTGTATATGACCACAGAATATTACATTCTTGTTAGCTTTCGTCTTCATAACCTCATGGAAATGGCCATCTCTGTGGTCTGCAAGTATTATGTGTATATTGTAACCGAGCTCTCCACCCCCCATCCATTAGTATTCATTGTTGCCCCCCCTCCAATCCTGGACAGTCTATTGTGTGCAAAGGGAGAGCTGGTGTTTATTGATCCTGTTACACAGAATACACAGAATCACTGGGAGGAGGGCAGCTGTTTAAAGCCTGCTTTACAATCTGACCCTAGAGTCAGACTGAGTTTCCTGTGGAGGAAATGTTTAATTTGTAGCACTCACGCCTAATAAAAAGTTTATAGAAAAAATGAAGAAAGCTTGCAATGTGAGTCATGAAAATGTGCACATGTATACATCATCACTGCACCTCTACATTACCACAGTAAATGCTAATCACTTACAAAAATGGAAATGGACTTTAAAGCTTATCTAAAGCCAAGAACACACATGTAATATATCAGGGGCGTCCCGAGGCCGGGTGTCACTGGGAGAGGATACTGGGTGACACACCGCAGCTAAATCATCGCGCATGCGTCACCACGCGTGTGCGCAATGACATCATCGCGCATGCGCGACCATCTAATTGATACCTGTTGGCGGCCATCTTGGTTATGGACGCCGGCAGAGAGAGGAGGGGACATTCACCCGGCGGGATAGGGTATGCCCCCGGGTCCCCTCTTGTCTCCTGAAACTGTCGGGCTCTCGATCCATGACCGAGTGCCCGACTTTTCAGAGGGGGTGACACCAAAATGACAGTGGGTCAGTGAATTTGGTTTCACCCCTCCAGTGGTGTCACTGACATGTTGTTTGCGTGAAGGCGGAACTGGTGGTTCCGAAACGTCGCTTGACTATGTGACACGATGAGAGGTCAATAAACACCGACTGAAAATTAATCTGGAGTGCGAGTGACCTTTTCTACATTCACTGGCAATGGCCGCACCCCCCTTGTGACGCCACTGAATATATTGCAGCTTACCAGACCTTGGAAGTGATGGCTGCATTCATTTTCTTTGTATGAAACTTTTTCTCCTTTTATTTTTACCTGGTGATCCTGCCACTAACACCCTTCTTGTCTCAGGATGAAAACAGTCTTTTCATGAACCCTTGTACAAGAAGCGTGTTAGAACTACAGAACACTTCTCCCAAAATCTCAATAACATCTCAATAACATCTCAATAACATAAATCCCGTGAATGTTTATATCCAATTTCAGTTTAAAAGCTTCATAAATGTGGTAAACTAATAAAAAGCGATAATGATCTTTTCTCAATCAAGCTTTTTTTTTACACACAATGAATTGTGAAATGGAGGAAAAGACAATCCATTTCAAAACGCTTTACAATGGAAGATAAGTGAATGGCTGAACAAGCCTAGTCATGTCCCGACCATCATTTTGGTTCATGGATCTCGGTCCTAAGAACATTGCTGAAAAAAAGAGTGAATTATGTCTCGGCGAGGAAGGATCATTGTTCTAAAATAATGCTGCGGAATGTCTCCTGTGCACAGGAACTACGTTGTACATTGTGAAGATTTATTGTCATTATCTTTTTATATTTACACAGAGGATACAATTCTATAGCAATGTACAGAAAGCGGTTACTTATTAACACCGGCTATTTGTGAGTTTTGATGGGTAAGCAGGTACTGTGTGCTATCCCACATCTAGATCTACATCATAAATATACCACTGAGTACATATTGTACGATGACAGGATGTGTGCACATGGTGAAGAATCCTTTGTAGGAAGTAACATATTATCAGTTACATATCATGTCTTATGTAAGTCTTTTCAAAGACCATCTGGCTGTAGAATCTTCTCTCAATGTACAACAGACCTTGGATCCATCTGAAATGCACCCACAAAATATGGCTGAGACTCCCATTTTCTAAAGCTGGCCATACAAGGACCAAACTCCAGCCGCTACTTTCAGAATCGGCTGAAACTGAATCCGTGGGTGACCATGCCGGTACCGCCTGGCTCAAATGGACGAAGATTACCAATAAAAGAAAGAAATGCAAAAAGTAAATCATTTAGGAGTGATTGATGGGATTTACAGAAATGCTTATGAAAGGCAGCAATCAGGTCTATGTAACGTACAGCACAGCTTACTGAGTGTAGTGTCCAAGAGTATGTAACATGCAACACAGTTTACAGAAGGAAACAGCCCGGAGTATGTCATGTACAGCATTGTTTATAGAGTACAGCAAACAGGAGTATGTAATATACAGCATAACCTATAGAGTGCAGTAGTCCAGATTATGTAATGTACAGCATTGTATACAGAATACAGTGGTCAGGAGTATGTGATCTACAGGACATAATACAGTGATCAGGACTATATATTGTACATTACAAATTACAGAGTGCAGCGGTCAGAACAATGTAATGTACAGCATTGTATACAGAATACAGTGGTCAGAATTATGTGATCTACAGCAGTGCTTCTTAAAGTGTGGGTCGCGACCCCATACGGGGTCCCACAACTGAACAGGGTGGTCGCGATCTGAGTCCCCAGCCAGGACCGCCATCAGGGGGGTACAGCCAGTACTTGTGTGAGGGGCCCAGGTGGCCGGGGAGGCCTGGGCTCCAAGCAAGATTTTTTTTTCTTTCACATAATAGTGATCAGGGCTATATATATTATACATCACAACGTACAGAGTGCAATGGTCATAGCAATCTAATGTACAGCATATTACACATCATATAGTGGTCAGAAGAATGTAATGTACAGCATTGTATACAGAATACAGCAGGAGGGACTATGAAATGTACAGCTTAGTTTACAGACAGCAGTCGGAACTATATAATGTACAACTCGGGTTACAGAGGTCAGTGATCAGGAGCATGTGTGACGTTGCAATTTGCAGAGTGTTCGGTGTAAATACCCCCCCCCCCCCCCCCCCCCATTGGTGTCCCGGGGGGCGCCC
>NW_017306347.1:665301-674583 GCF_000935625.1 Nanorana parkeri | reverse complement strand
GAAACTCCCCCCCCCCCCCTCCCCTACATTGGTGTCCAGTGTAGCGCCCTCTTACTTTGGTGCTAGGTGGAGAATTCCCGTTTTACAATGGTGGTCAGTGCGTTAGGGTTATCGCATTGTTTTAATGACCAGGTAAAAAGTGATCCAAAGTATGTCTTACTTGAAGAGTGCAAGGTGAGACCCCAAGCCTGTGCTCAAAAACACCACAAGCTCCTTCTCACTGGGTGGCCTCCAGTCACTTGGAGGTAATCAAGTTCTACTATTGACGCCTCAGAGGATTATGAGTTAGAGCCCATTTCCACCTTTGCAGAGGTATTTTTTGTACATGAGGCAAACATATGCAGTTGCTGTATATGAACACATAAAGTTTTTTGTTAGCTTCGCTCATCATATCCTCATGTAAACGGCCACCTCTGTGCTCTGTGTAAATTACAGTTCTCTGTGAGCTCTTCACCCCCCATTCATTAATATTCATAGTGGGAACACCCCACCCCAGGACAGTGTATTGTGTGCAAAGGCAGAGCTGGTGTTTATTGATCGTGTTACACAAAATCACAGGGAGGGGGGCAGCTGTTTACAGCCTGCTTTACAATCTGACCTCGGTTTCAGTCCGAGTTTCCTGTGGAGAGAATTTTGAATTTGTAGGATTCAGGCCTAATAAAACAATCATAATAAATGAAGAAAACTTACAATGTGAGTCATGAAAATTTGCACATGTATACATCATCATTGCACCTCTACATTACCACAATAAATGCTAATCACTTACAAAGGTGGGAATGGACGTAGGCATTCCCTTCCCCTGTGATATGTGTGGACTAATACGGATGTAACATACCACCTTATTGGGGCAGTCATGTCACACAGGGGCTTTCTAGTTTGGGAGCCCAATGCCCATTCTCTTTTGCCAGGATTGATTTGGTAAGTGGTCCAGTGGACCAGCACTTCCCGGCTATCTCTGACTCAAAGCAAACCAGCGGAATATTCTGTAAGTTCTGATCACTTTGTATGAGAATACAATAGGGGACGAATGAGGGTGCATTCACACCAAAATCAGAAGGAAATCGTAAGTCAATGGAAAGACGATTGACTTTCAATTGTATCTTCTGATTTTCTTCTGATCCATTGTGTTGCGATCCATTTTTCAATAGATGCTAACGGAAGGGTACTGAAAAATGAATGGGTGTGAATGGGGCTAGTTCACACCGGATCCGTTGCGTTACGCTAAAGAAAAGTAGTGCACGTTCTACTTTATTTTCAGCATGACGTGACATAATGCAATGGAATGGAGAGGTGTGAACCCCCATTCACACCCATTCATTTTTTTGGTGTCCTTCTGTTAAAAAATGTAGCGCAATACAAGGCAACGGATGCGGTGTGAATGGGCCCTAACACCTCTAATTAGGTTGTGACACCTTTTATGGATGTGGTGATTAGGTGGAATAGCAAATTTTGCAAGAATTCCAAACCCACTGAAATTCCAATAAGATATATGCAATCACTATGCGTTTCAGCTTGCCAGAAACCACAAAAGGCTGAAATCAGTTGTGGGTGTAGCGGGTCATTTCTATCAGATTGGTATATTTTATTTCTCTTAGCTAGTGAGATCCACAGAGACGTCTGCCAAGAACATATTGGATAAAAGAAATAGATGGAATGAAATGTGCATTCTAAAACAATTACTCACAACATAAATCTGAATCAATGTCTGACTCAGAACAATTACAGAATGATACATACTTAACCTGTGTGATCCCTGATATAGGTATACATGACCTTGTGGCTGGGGCTGGACAGTATTCTTTCCTTTCTGCAGGGTTTGTATTGTGAATATATATAAAGAAGTCCCAGGGGGAGGGGGGGGGGGGGGGGGGGTTTTTTTTGGGGGGGGGGAGTGAGGCTTTCTTTGAGCAGCTGCTGCAAGTAACCAGGCAGTGTACAAAGTGCAATAACCCATAGAAACCAACCAGACCTTATCTCTGCTATTGTACACACTGTTCTTCTGCTAATTATATACTCTAGTCCTAAACTTGTTCATGTCATTGAAGAACAACAAGAAAATTGAAAACACATTACATGCTTTCGTTCACCTGTCTGTCTTTCCGTCTGTCTATTGGTGTTAGGGTTGTCACCTTTTCTTCAAATGAAACCCGAACACTCTACTGCTGCTTGCGGCATTTTTTTTTTTTGTTAGAATATAGAGGAGAGAGCGAGGAGAGGCAGCCAGGGAGGGAGTAAGGAGACCGGCTATAGAGGACAACAAATCCCAGCAATACATTATTGAGCAATACAAAATAATATGAAACTGCATACTCTGTGTTGTTCCAGGGTGGCACCCTGACGTCTCCAGGGTGGCACCCTGACGTCTCCAGGGTGTTAGGTGGCCTGTGCGGGCTCTCAGGTGGACTCCGTAGGCTTTCAGGTGGGCTCTACGAGCTCTCAGGTGGGCTATGCGGGCTTTCAGGTGGATCCTATGGGCTCTCAGGTGGCTGTGCAGGCTCTCAGGTGGGCTGTGCAGACTCGCAGGTGGGCTTGTGGACTCTCAGGTGGGGTCTGTGGACTCTCAGATGGGCTATGTGGGCTCTCAGGTGCCTGTGTGGGGTCTCAGATGGGCTATGCAGGCTTTCAGGTGGCTGTGGGAAAAGTGCGGGGGTTTCACCAGGGGTCCGGAGGAAGGCAGCGTGCTGTCAGGAAGGAGACGGAGGAGGATATGTGTGGACCAGCCTTCGCCTGTTTACAGTTGCCCGTGGCTCACAGATAGATTAATTAGTGATCATTATTACTGCTAGAAACTAATCTTTTCTTTCTGCATTTTCTGTTAAGTGTTAAGTTGTTATGCTCTTCCTTTATATGTGATGAAATACGGTATAGGAATGAGGGGTGGAAATCTCTTCATAAGAGTATAATGCAGAGTGTTGGCAGATGTTGGGCATGTTTCGGATGGTATTGAACATGTAATAAGCCAGCACAGGGTGTGGCCTGATTATCTGCTAACATGAGATTAAAGTGCTTCATCCAAACACCTTATTGTTATCCTTATTATTTCTCCTGCGTGATGCTTAAATCTAATATACACTGTATACTTGATGTATACTATTTCCAGGTAAGACAAGGCAAAGGGGACATAGGTGTGCCTCTAGTCTAGATCAGCAGACATAATTTTCATCTAGACACTAAACACTTTAGGAGCTTAATAACCAAATTAAAACAGAATTCCGTGTTCCCATTAAAATAGTAGAAGCTTCATGATTTATACCCTTCCCTATACAATTTTCACTCCATTCGCTGTAAATGAGTCCCGGGTCTCAGACTGGAACCACAATCGCTGAAAACATATGACCAGAAAAGGTCAAATGTTCACAAGTGGAGTCCGACCAAGCAAAACATAATTCATATGATGCAAAATATCCTTAAGAATCAATTAAGAACAATGACAATGGATACAAAATAGTAGTAGTCATGTGGATATAAAACACACAAAATGCCAATCGACACGCAACCCTTTTAATGACATCCTACAGTAGCCTTGGCCGGCGGCCCCTTTAAGTCGTGCAGCCCAGGTATTACAGTCCCATCGGAGTTAATCTTTTTCTCCTGGCTGGTGATGGATGGGCCAGCAAGGCGTAACAGACAGACTGGATTATTTTTATTAGCTGCATTGGCACCCCAAATTCAACCATGGCCAGGAGTGAGCCCAAGGAGGAGGAAAAGCTGCAGTGGAGAGAGAGAGAGAGACACACATAGCAGGGGACCTGAAAGGGAGGTACAGACTGGAGCGCCCCCGGTTTGCTGTTCTGCCTTTTACCTGACCTCTCAAGACGTGCTAAGGGCACAGAAATGTCTAGAGATTCTGTAGCCATCATTGCCCAGCTTGGGGATTTTGCTGCCTGTGCTGTTTAAATAGAAGACGTGTGCGCACTGCTGCATGCCTTAGCAAGCATGCCAATGGTGACTATAGGTTCACTGCAGAGCACTGCAGATATGCATTTGCATGCACATGCATGATTCTTGGGATCCAGCTATGCAAGATCTGCTTTCCTGACATATGTAAACTGTATATTTTCCCTTAGCCTGTGTGATAATCTTCCATAAGCTTCGGTTTCTTGCCACCATCATACTGATAGACTAACTGGCTTCCAATCAAAATATCCCTGTTACATGTGTCTTTGTGACTGCTCCAGGTAAGGACATTTGGTTGCAAGGGTGGAGACTTATGTGAAAGGCTTGCTTAAATTTGTGAGGGCCTGCAGGATTCATTAGTTATTATTACATTTATCAGAGTCCAAACTGTACATACACCAAAAAGGCCTCAACACTGGACTGGGTGCTCAGGGGTAAAGGCACTGCATGTTACAAGTAGACAAATGGTAGTAGCACTCCAAAGGTAAAGCAAGTAGGTTGTGCTTTACTTACATGGCATACTGATGATGGTGCTTTCAGGCCTTGCAAGGAGATCTGTCACCTTGACCTGTGCACCTCCAAAACATCATTGTCGGTATACAGTGCAAGCAAAGCATAACCTGCTTGCTTTACCCTTGGAGTGCTGGCATTGATCTCTATCTGCAAGTGAATCAGATACCTCAGGCAAAAAAGACCACACCTGATCTGAAGAGTATTTACAGTTTGAAGTTGTGTTTTGTTTAAACTGAAAAGTAAATTACAATGTAGCCCGAGGAATTCTCATTACCATAAACCACAGCTTTATAAGTACATCCAGAGGACATGGCAGCAATAATCGGATTCAAAATTCATTTTGTGGATTTTTATTTCAATAATAATACAGAGATTATAGTGTAACTACCGAGAAACTTCTCTGCAGGCAGTAGAGTTTCCCATATCTAAAGATTTATATTGTAGACGACACAAGAAATAAAGGATAACATTTCCCACTAATCAGCCAGCAGTAAGCAGAGACTATCACCGCCATATAACCCGAAAACCTGTCGATATTAACAATATAATGTTGTATTACAAAGGTTTAAACATAGCAATCTAGAGTTTAAAGCAAAACCGAGACATTATTTACTTACAAATTACAGGTTCAGTCAACGTAACAGTGATACTTGAACTATACATAGAGCTTAGTGGGCTGTGTAAGCACCCGGTCTCTTATATGATTTGTATATTTCAACAGTGAGATCTCCTTGCCATAGTTCCTGACTGTTCCTGTCCACCTGGGTGTTTTTGGTGTCTCCGTGCCAACTTTTGTGAGCTCCAGCTCTTCCTGTTACATACTTCATTAATATAAAATACATAACAAAGACAACAGGGGAGGTGGGAGCCAGGGGCGGACTGGGCCGGGGGGCAGGGTGGCAATTTCTACTTACAAGCACAGCAGGGATTGTGGGAACCCCTCTTAATGTGCCCAGCAGGGATCGTGGGAAGAGACAACAGGGATGGTGGGAGCCTCTTATAAGCACAGCAGGGATTGTGGGAGCCCCTCTTAATGGGCACAGAAGAGATAGTGGGAGCCCCTCATTATGGGCAAAGCAGAGATAGTGGGAGCTCCTCATAATGGGCACAGAAGAGACGGTGGGAGACCCTCATAATGGGCAGAGCAGGAGTGGTGAGGGGCTCCTCATAATCGGCACAGGAGAGATGGTGGGAGCTCCTCATAATGGGCACAGAAGGGACAGTGGGAGCCCCGCATAATGATCACAACAGGGAGGATGAGAGTCAATCATAATGGCCACAGCATTGATGGTGGAAACACCTCATAATGGGCACAGCAGACATGGTGGGAGCTCCTCATAAGGGATTCAACAGGAATGGTAGAAGCTCCTCATAATGCGCCCCCCAAGAGCACCAAAGAATGCAGCAAGAGCTCCCATATTTTTGATCTATATCTATCTTGATCAAAGTGGCATTTTGATATCTCCCTTTGAATCAGCTTTACAAAGTTTTCTTTTATTATTATTAATAATTTTATTATCACTATTATTATCATAACTGCTATTTATTGTATGATTTGAAACAAGGGATTGCAGTTTTGGGCTTTTGTCATTCAGAAAGTAATTGTAACAATTATCAATGTGTTGCTACAGTTTAAGAGATGTCAATCTGTTCTCCATAAAACACCTTTAAGCAGAGTGAAGTCACCAGATGACTGTGCAAGCTTCTTACGCTCACCACTCTAATCATGTGACGTTTTAAGAAATGCCTGTACCTAGTCTCAATATATACCTGTACATAGTTACAATAATGATAATTACACATTACATAACTTCTGCTAATTGTGCTAGATACAATATATCAATGCAAAATGTGGCAGTTGATCATTTGCGAGTGGCAACTTAATTTTACTCACAAATTTGTAATCTTAGTGATTTATTATCATTTGTAAATGCACATAGATAAAATGATGAGGAAATAAATAGAATAAGAAATAAATAATAGAATGCAAGTTATACATGTGACCTAATTATAAACTCATACACAGATCCCAAAATACTAGTTTAAAAGCTGCGTGCAGAGTCACTTATTCATGCCACCTTGACAATTAATTTTTTTTGTGCAAATTTCCTTGCACAGTGAACAGCCTATTGTCCTTTAGTAAATCAGCCCTAGGTTATATAAGAGATCTAAACAACTCTGCCATTGGAATCTATCGAGAAAAGCAGCTCTGAGCCTTTCTGAGCACTGCAAAGATCAGAGAGCGGCTCTGCAACTGATCAACTGTTGATTCTGAGTAGAAACAGAGCGGCTATTTATGGAGCCATTTGCAGTGCAATTTCCTGCCTCGTTCACACTTAGTAAATAGAGTGCTCGCACATGGGGAACCGACCCAGAAAGGCTGGATTGTGTCTCCGGGCGAAAATAAGGTGAAACGGTTTTGCAATGGTCGGATTGTTGGAAGGCGTCCAAGCTGCGTCATTTGGGCTCACCTTCATTAATGACATGTTCCTGTACAACTGCAGAGTTATTATACCCCTTGGGATTTGGGCCAATTACTCCCCAGGCTGGTGATGTTGATGTAACTACACCGCGCACATTGAGCTCAGTGACTGTACAGCAGAACTATTAAACTTTGAAGGAGCTGTAAGAGAAACTAGTGTAGCAAGGCAGCAGATTTAATCACATGGGACATGGTGAAAAATTGAAAGCTGGTACAGTACAACACCTCACTGTTACTGTGTATTATGTAATATTATATATTATATTCATATACTATAAATGTAGTATTTAAAAGGACCTTGCACAGAAGCGCCCCCTCCCCCTTATTAAAAGGCAGTATAAATATTTAAATAAACACCTCTAGTGGAGAGAAAAGACATGATATACTTACATCTTCTCCAGCTTCCCTGGTGCAAGAGGGTGACATCATCCTCCTGCCAATGAGAGCTAAGTAAATGGCGAGCGCTCTAAATCTCACAAGAAGGTTCCTAACAGCCTGCCAGCAAAGTAGCTCAGACAATGCCAAAATGGCCACCACCATTTACCTCAGACATGTGACATCTCTGTGACATTCTCTGTGACATCAGAGAAAGGAAAGTTCTGCAACACAGTCTGGGATTAAAGCGATCAAGTTGAGAACGTTTTGGAAAGGAGGGGGGGGTGAGAGATCGACCATGCCTTATTTGTCTGGACAGATTCCCTGTGTTCAGTACCTACTAGAGGACATAGCAGAGAGACGAGTGGTTTCTTCCTGTTTTTCTGTCTGCCTGATGGTCACCATACACGATGTAACTATCCCATACAATGTCTATGCAAGACATACCTAATCTACCCTATCAACATGTATCCAGTCAGGCAGGACCTTGTACAACATAGTTGCTAGTAAATCTAAAAGATTGTACAAGGAGATTGTATCATGTGTAAATTGTATGTGCCACATGGTTCTCATATGCAAGTTCCTCATGCTACAGATTTCTAGAATTGTATTACTTTGCTGCAAAGCAGAGCTGCAAAATCTCTACTTATTTGTTCATTTCCACAGGGCCTAGTGTGATGGACTGTATTGCAAAGTCAATGAAAGACTGTTTAGTAAGGTGACCTGATTTTTAAAATAAAATCCGGGGACATCCTATGTTCACTTTTAATGGGTGGGGCAGGGGCAGAGCAGAGGTGGGACTAATAGTGGTGGGTGTGGTCAAATTGAACAGTATGAGGGACATAAAGGTGCATGATTACATAAAATCTGAGCCTACCATGTTCTATGTCAAGGATGCATAACACAGAGTGCAGGGGCAGAAGTGATTAACATACAGTGTGCAGGGATCAGAACAATGTAACGTATGCTGTGCAGGGCTCAGGCATACGAAGTGTACACTGTGCAGTGGTCAGATGTGTGTAACGTACACAGAGTGCAGGGGCAGAAGTATGTAATGTACATTGTGCATGGGTCAGAAGTGATTAACATACAGTGTGCAGTGATCAGAACTATGTAACATATACTGTGCAGGGCTCAGGTATGCATAGCTTATAGGAAAAATAAATCTGCGCTCCTGGATATGTCTAAATTGTACTTGTACCAAAAGCAGCTATGAAATAAAGGAGGTGAACCGCCTTTAAATAGATAGAGTATTTGTAACACAGCGCTAGAGATGGAGTCAAGAAAAACCGGCCGGCACAGCAGCTCTGGATCGATCTAAGAGGACTCCTCGTGTGCAGTTGAATCTACCTTTTTCCTGTTTTTACATGGCCTATTTTTTGAAATCTACTCTTCATATCGCTCATTGAACATTGCTGTCTCTGGCATCGCCTTCACTTATTTAAAGAAATAATTCAAGATCAATATAGATCACTGAATGCTATTCTTCCGATTTTTTGGGTTATTAGATTTTTTGTCAGATCTTTTTAAAAAACTGTCACAGATTATCCACTGTAATCTTTTTGAGACGTTTTTTCTGATACTGTGTTATATATTTCAATGAAGTTGTAATGCCGTATTATACTCACTAATCGAAGCTGATTTCATCTATCTACTATCATCTAATTTTATTTATTAGTACTTAATCTTAATCGAAGCTGACTTTATCCATTTTATTATTATTTAATTTTACTATCTATTTCTATTTTTTGTCATCTAAGTTTATCACGATTATTCACCTATGTTTGAATGTCATTAATATTTATTAGCTATAGGCTACACTTAACCTTCAGTTAATTGCTCACTCATGTTGTTCACACATTGATACAATTCATCTTTTTCGTTTACTTTTTATGATTGTTTCTAACACACATAATTTATACATTGATATACATTGATCACTTAACCCAATCTGTGAACATCTACACACATTTTGTTGACTCCATCTCTAGCGCTGTGTTACAAATACTCTA
>NW_017306347.1:596848-663877 GCF_000935625.1 Nanorana parkeri | reverse complement strand
CCCCCCCCTTTCTCCTGTTTTTACATTGCCTATTTTTTGAAATCTACTCTTCATATCGCTCATTGAACATTGCTGTCTCTGGCATCGCCTTCACTTATTTAAAGAAATAATTCAAGATCAATATAGATCACTGAATGCTATTCTTCCGATTTTTTGGGTTATTAGATTTTTTGTCAGATCTTTTTAAAAAACTGTCACAGATTATCCACTGTAATCTTTTTGAGACGTTTTTTCTGATACTGTGTTATATATTTCAATGAAGTTGTAATGCCGTATTATACTCACTAATCGAAGCTGATTTCATCTATCTACTATCATCTAATTTTATTTATTAGTACTTAATCTTAATCGAAGCTGACTTTATCCATTTTATTATTATTTAATTTTACTATCTATTTCTATTTTTTGTCATCTAAGTTTATCACGATTATTCACCTATGTTTGAATGTCATTAATATTTATTAGATATAGGCTACACTTAACCTTCAGTTAATTGCTCACTCATGTTGTTCACACATTGATACAATTCATCTTTTTCGTTTACTTTTTATGATTGTTTCTAACACACATAATTTATACATTGATATACATTGATCACTTAACCCAATCTGTGAACATCTACACACATTTTGTTGACTCCATCTCTAGCGCTGTGTTACAAATACTCTATGCATAGCTTACACTGTACAGTGGTCAGAAGTGTGTTCTGTACACTTTGCAGGGGTCAGAAGTGTGTAACGTACACTGCGCAGAGGCCAGAAGTGTGTAATGTACACTGTGCATGGGACAGAAATGTATAATGTGCACTGGGCAGGGATCAAAGTGTGTAATGTAAACTTTGCAGGGGTCAGAAGTATGTAACATACATTGTGGAGGCATCAGAAGTGTGTAACGTACACTGTGCAGGGGTCAGAAGTATGTAACGTACACTGTGCAGGGGTCAGGTGTGCATAACAAACAGCAAAAACTGCAGATAATGTCATCATAAGACCCAGACACAGCTGGGAGCTGGAACTCACCACTCCCCATACTCAAGAGACTGCACGGATGTGTACACCCGTCTGAATGAGGCCTTATTCTATGCAGATAATGAGCATTGCGCAAAGTATCATAAATGTTCCAATTTCTAAATACAACATTGATCTACCTATAGCCAATTCCCCAAGTACACGGATATCAGAATTTCATCCGGTTTTATCCTATTCCACTCAGACACTTTCAGCTACAGGCTGCCTTAGTAAAATGCACTGCAACCCATTATCTGGATCCAAAAGTTACTTTACAGTTAAAGTTTAAAAGCCGGACAAAGTAGAACTAAATTAGGATAGAGGTAAAGGACAAGCAATCATGGCCTTGCACCACACTGTCACATTCTCCCGTGACACAACGGGGGAGTCACTCTAATAGTTTGGCTCCACGGTTTGGACCCAGGGGTGGTACAGAATATCAGAGTACATTGTAACCTTAAAGAGTTCATTGTGTTTAGAGGGCATTAAGCCCATGGGTCACAGTCTGGCATCCCTGTTAGAGGCGCCGCTTTGCTGGAACAAGGGTAATTTCCAAAGTTGTTCAAAATAGGAAAAGTCAGACATGTTGTGTTGCCATTTTTAAAGAAGAACTCCAGGCAGAATAAATCTTAAGTTTAAGTGCTCATTTTCATCTAAGGTTTAAAATAACAAAGATTTGATCACTTACATCACTTGGTGATGTAAGGCTTGGATGCAGCTGCTCGACCATGGAGACCCATTCCAAGAAGCTCTCTACGCACTGTTGTTGTGCCAATCTGAAGGCTACATGAAGTTTGGAGCTATTTACTCTGCAGACAGTTGGCGACTTCTGCGCACTGTGCGCTTCAGCATACGCTGACCCCGCTTTGTCATTTTACGTCGCCTACCACTCAGTGGCTGAGTTGCTGTTGTTCCCAGTTGCTTCCACTTTGTTATAATACCACTAACAGGTGACCGCGGAATATTTAGTAGCAAGGAAATTTCACGGAACACCTGAATACAATATACAAGTTTTCTTGGGCACTTTAGTTAAATAAATATATATTCAGTTAAATATTCTTAGAGGAGAAATGTCCAAACAACAGACTGATACAGACACTTTGGGAGACATATTCCATATGTTACCTTGTTATTAGTCACTCCTAGGAGGTGATGAAGGTTTATGTTGTGCCCGTAGAGTGTTTGGGTTGTCCAAAGTTTTATGGCGTTGTATGGCTTGGCCTCAGGTACGGCACATATGGTTTATGAAGCAGTAATCATAAAGAGAGATGTATGAATACATGGAACCCCGAGGATGCCTAAAACACGGCAGATGGTGTAATGTATTTCATTACCTGACTGCTGCTCAGAAAACAATTCTGATTATTATCATGAGCCTGCTTTACTTAGCTTGGCCAATTGTCTCTGTCAGTCAAAAGTATTAAACTTTATTGTAAGTACTCATGACCAGAGCAATTAATTCCAGTTAAAGGACAAGAACACCGAAAAAAAATAGCCTTCTCACCCTACCCCCCTAACCTAGAACCATGATATCCACATCCTCGGTGCCAGCCACTCTTGGTCAGTAGCTCACCATAGACTTGAATAGGTCTGTATGGTCAGGGCCAGATTTACTCTCTCTGCTGCCCCAAGGCCAAGTTCCTCAATGTGCCCCCTTGCCCGCCGAACCCCCCACCATGGAGAATGGCAGACCTGCAGGCTGCATACAATTGATCTTGTCGACATCGCTGAAATCACTTGTACAAAACAAGCGGCGGCTTCCCCGCTGTGCATTTCGCTCTGTTTGCCCAAAGCAGGGCTAAATGTAGAACACAACTACCTGCCCGGTGCCTGGAACTCCATGTCCCAGGCATCGGAAGATAGGAGTTCCACACCCCTGCTGCCCTTCTACTCCCTGCTGCCCCAAGGGCGGGCCTTGGTTGGCCTTGTGGGAAATCCGGCCCTGGGTATGATACTATTCAAAATTAGGGGGAGTTATTGCACATGTAAACATTGGAGAAATCCATCACAGTCATTGAAAGACATAAGGGTAGGGTGGTAGGGAAAGGGGGAGGGCTGAGGACCCATGACATCATCATGTCTAATGCAGGTCCATTAGACTTGAGGACACCGAGTGACATAACAGGGGAGATAGGTGAGCGGTCACTGCTGCAAAACTGAGGATCAGATGAGTATATCTTCTTTATTTTCTCTCCTGGACCAAAACTAGCACTTAACCCTTGCTGTGTTGGGGTAGTTCCACTGCAAGTGTTAATTTTATTAAATCCTGGAGTTCTTCTTATCTATATCTATACCCAAGGACAACAATGTCATATTACAGCCTACCAGTCCTTAGATGGGACTAACAAGCCCCCTATGTGATTTCACATTGAAGGTGACAGGTTACCTTTAAGAAGACATTAGGGGTCTACTACACCTTTGCACTCCAATGAAGCTAACCAATCACAGACTGTGCTTGAATAGTTTCCCCACTGACCATAGCTGATAGGGAATGACATCCCTGAAACTGGAAGTCACAAAATACTAATCGCTTCCATCTTTATTCAGTGCCGAGATGATCAGGAAATGGATGTTCACTGATCGTCTCCCACTCTCCCCACCGATAGCCGCCATGCTGGGAGTCGTTTTACAGGGCCATGCTGCCACAGGCATAGTACTTATGTCTGTGGCAGAGAAAATGTTAAGGGATATATGTAAAGGAAAGTTTTTGTACCTGGAGTTCAGCTTTAAAGATTTTTTGTGACTATGGCATTGTTTTTTGTTTTTTTTAATGATTTTTTTAGGTACATATTATTTCCACATAGCTGCAGCCATCTTGTATAGCTCAAAAAATTCTTAATTGTCATCATTGACATTCACTCATATGTATGTGAAAAGAGGTTTGATTCATTCATAATGTAATACAGTATTATGACCACTAGATGGATCTGGGGAGAACAGGAAATGTATTTATTGTCTATGCTCCTCGGCTCCATCTAGTGGCCATACTGCAGTATTACACCACAATACATTTGACTTGAAAAGAAAATATATTTTTCTGTGAGTCATTTTGGTGTCACCCTTCCAATGGTGTCACCCGGGTGCGGGCTGCACCCCCCTTGTGACGCCACTGAGTAGCAAGCAAGTAAAAACCTGCTGATTGGCAGCCGTGCATAGGACAGCATGCAAAGGAATATTTTTACATTGACTGTCTGTGGTGATATTGAAGTTTCTTTTACGTTCAGCTGACAACAGACATTCTCTTCATTGATGGATTGTTGTTGAGGAACAAGCAATTGTTATCCATCTATGAGAACATTCCTATACGCTTCTCTGCTTTTTATATTCTCCACATGCAGTAAATCACGCTGCGTTTATACTTCTACGCCCGCTCGGAAACTGTGAAAATGATCGTTCCTTTACAATGCGGGCTGCCAATGAAATATGGCCGCTTGCTGTAAGCAAAACGTTAACTTGTTCGAGCGAGACTAAGCAGACACGCACCAGTGCAGCCAGTGTGTGTGGACGCATAAGGCCCCTTGTAGATTTTACTGAGGAACTACAACTCCCATCATGCTCAGCCAGGGACACAGTCAGCAATATTAGTATTGTAGAAACAGTTTAGAGACTCTTAGGGCAGATCTGGCCTGGAAAATGGTGTGAACCTGCCCGCAGTTCCAGTGCATTCCAGACCAGAGAAAATGAGACATGGAGTATTCTGGTCTGATCTGGAACAGCCTTAGGCTGCCTCATTAAAGGGACGGCCCTGGATCCACAGTAGGAAAACAACATTTGATCCCCGATATGACCCAGTGGGAGCGACGTCAGTGACTCTGTCTGATGCGGTTTGTCACACACTGGCTTTCTCAAGAGCGCTGGAGAACACAAATTGGCCTATGTATGTGTATACAAGGTCACGCTATATTTGGTGAGTTCACTATGAAAGGGGATACGGGGGAAGATATAATCACGGATCGGTAACAGTGTGATTAATGAGAAGATCATCACATGGACACTTGTTATACAAACATTGTGAATGATAAACACATTTGAGTGACTTGAAGCACAATAGAATCATTCATATAAATTTTGGGCTAAACAGTGATTTGTTTTTACAAATGAGGCAGCCTGAAGCTAATGCCTCAGGTGGCATCTCTCTTGGTCACATGGGAGGAAGGGGGGGGGGGGCTTTCCGGCCTGAGTGTCCCAGGCGGGAAAAAGCTAGGACCATACATATCTCCCCACCCAGCTCTTAGCAACCTGACACTCTGGCCAGCATTCCGTCCAGCTCCTGGCCACCAGTGATGTCACTTGTTGCCAGGAGCTGAGCGGGACGCTCTGGCCACCGTACAAACTACGGCCAACTCCCCCCCATGCCTCAACTGCAAGCAGCCACTCCTACACCCTCCGCCCCCCCGGGGACACCCCTGATTTCAGAGACTTTATTTTCATTGGCCAAACATATAATAATAGTGTGATGACGTCATTGTGAGTGCTGTGTTTGAGAATATTACTTATTTTGAGCATAAAAAGAGTCTGACAAAGACTTGAATCCTTTCCCACTCTGTCAATAAAAGTGTTTTATTGCTGCCTGGCTTCCTATTGAAGAGATTCTACTCACTTAATGTTCTGTTGACACAGCAGGAAATTAAGGAAATTGTACCTAATAGTGACACGCACACACTAATAAAAACTTGAAAAATACATATCCGAGAGGTGCTGGGATTTCAACACTTATTCATTGGAGAATAATGGAGAAACTATCATTATTCAAGCCACTAACTTGCTCTGCTGAGGTTATGCACCTGAATGAAGGCTCCCCTCTGACTGGTGGCGTGTGGACGGGTGTGCAGGTATTCTAGTTAGGAATAGTGGCACCAAATGGGCTATTTAAGGCTGAGACCTGCAGGTCTCCAGTGCTGAGAGATCTTCAGCACCCTGTGACCTCCAGTTCTGCATCTGGTTATTATCTTCTATTAATGATTTACTTTGTTCCCTGTAGGGCTGCAACAACTAATCGACATAATCGATTATAATCGATTGACTCTTCTGTGGCTCGCCCCAGTTTGCTATTCTGCTGACTCCAGCTTGTACCTAGACTTTGATTATTGCCTGCCACCTTGGTACCTTGCTGCCTGCAAGTTGCAGATGCGTCCCATCCCTCACTCCATCGCTGCCTGGTAGCGTCTTGTCAGTGGCGTAACTATCGCCATAGGAACCCAAGCCGCCTCTATGGGGCCCGGGGGACAGGGTGGGCCTAGCCAGGACCAGGTACAAAGGGGTCCCCCTGATGACGTGGAGGCTGCCCGTGTCGCTATGGCATCACAGGCTGCAGGACTGTCACTGGCGGCTGTGAGGAGCAATGCGCCGCTGTTCAGATCCCTGACAACTTGCAGGGATCTGTGCAGCCGCGAGTTCCTCCTCACAGCCACTGCTGAGTCAGTGACAGCCAGCTATGGCGGTAAAGGAGGCCGGGGGATGGCCGCAGAGGAGGCTGGGCCCGGGGCCCATCGGCGACCATGGAAGAGGATGAGGAGGCCTCGCCCGGCGGTGGAGAAGGCTGACAGGGGATCGGGGCTGACAGGTAAGAGGTGTGCAGGGGTGTGACCAGCCCACCTGAGACCCTGCAGAGCTCACCATAGAGATTCTATGGTGGGCTCTGCAGGGTCACTCTTAGATGGGCTGTGCAGGGCCTCTGATGGGCTATGCGGGGTCTATGGTGAGCTCTGCAGCAGTGAGCGGTAACATGTTCTGGAGGTAGGTCCTTTTTTTTTTTTTGGTGGGTGGGGGGCATTCAAAATTTTGCTAGGGGGCCCTGTTATTTATAGATACGCTCCTGTGTCTTGCCCAACTATTGTTGACTTTGGCTTGTTACTGGACTCTTCTTGCCAGTGACCTGTATCTCCCGTCACCTCCAGCCACAAGACTACTGTGTTTGCAAGTTCTAGTGACATCAGCGGCATCATCTCCCACCGGCACTCATGCCACTCCTTCATCCCTGCACTCTATGTCCCACTAACCAGGGGTGCATGGACCGGAGCAGCAAGAGAGGCTGTCCTCTTCCTTGACTCCCATTCAAGTATGTGGCAGCAAGCAGTGGCAGCTGCTTACAATGTCACATTCAAGCTTCATTTATTTCCCAGCATGCTACAAATCTATCTGGTAATCTGTTCTAATTAGTCCGTTTGATCGTTATCCAAGCTAATGAGTCCCGAAGAAGGGGGAGTACTGTGGGCCTCCGAAACGCTTTGTCTGTTTTATGTTGTGAACAATTAAACCTATCAGCCCTTCTTCACCATTTGGTTTGGCTGCATTGACTAATAAAGACTTGACAGAGGATGTAACATTCACCTACTCTGTGCACAATGAAAAAAAACTGGGTTATATGATATGAAATGTATAGTATGGGACTCAGTGCTATGATCGTATATTTATATTACATTTCATGGAAATTATTATATCTAGCAATCGTCTTCCTGGAAGAGCCATGCATACGTACATAACTGTATATATCTATAACTGTTTCGGAGGCGAGAAGCCAGCGGCTGCAGGTAATTATAACGGCAAAGGAAAATGAAAGTTGATGACACCTGAGTGCGTCGGTTTTATTTAGCAATGGCTGTTGATATTTAACTCACGTAGAACCTTAGCAACCTGGAGCTATTTTGGAGTAAACCTGATATGCCTGCTATGCTGTAAATGTACTTTGATTGTTTTCTGAAGCATAAGAAAGACAATGAAACATTGTTCCATTGATGTATTTGGCATTTTATTATATTGAGCCGCACACGGTATAGATAATGGGCACCTGTGGTCAAAGACTACAAATAAATCTGTATTTCTGTATTGAATTTTCATAAGTTCTATCCCACGACTAATAACCAGATCCCTCTAGAAGTTTGTACACTTACTTTTTGAAGATGCCCATAAGATGGACTTCCTCAATGCACTGAAGCACTTTCACTCAGCCCTGTGAATAGGCACTTACTTTTGTCACCACTCCAAGCATAGTGGTCATTCTGAGCCTATGAAGGGGACCCTGTGCGGCCCCGAAAGCACTTGTACTGGAATTACAATACTCCATTAATAAATGGACTTTTGTTGATTTCACTTAAATGGTGTGCTGGTGACATCCTCAGGGGCGTATTTACCGCGAGGCAAACTAGGCGTTTGCCTAGGGCGGCACCTTCCTGGGAGCGGCCGTAGTCAAACGCCTTGTTCAAACGCCGTAGTCAAACGCCTATGTTGTGAAGAGGAGTGGCGAGCTGGAGCCCGTCTGTGTGTAGGAGTAGAGGGCGGCTTGCCTGCTTGTGAAGAGGGTGGGTCATCCTTTTGACAACTTGTATATCTTCACAGCGCCATCCGTGGTCACTACGAGCACTCATGAAGATTTCAAGGAACATCCTATACCGGTAAGGAGTGCAGCAAGACACCTATAGATTACCACTCCAACTAAACTTGCTGTCTGAACTACAACTCAATGTCTGAACTTCCCACCATGTAACATTATCACTGCTTGCTAAAAGCAATGCATTATGGGATAGGATATGTAGTCTTGAGCAATGGAGATTGCATCACATCAAGCAGCAGGGATAGAGACACAAAGCACACTGGGAATCCAGGAAGTTGTTGGAAGTGATGGGCAGACGGAAGGCAGCGCTCTCTACATAAAAGGGATTTTTGTATGTATTCCTATTACAATGCTGATGTTATAATAGGATAGGATATGCTGGGACTTTACAACTCCTTTGAAGTGACCAGTGCCATTCCTTGTACTTTGCCATCTAAGAGTACCATTGTACAGAGGCTGTTTTAAAGCAACTCATTAAAACACAACTACCAAATAAGAGTGTTGAAAACCTGGCCCCAAGCGATGCTCTGTGGTTCCTTCCACCAACCTGTATGACACAGTAGTGATGAAGGGGCTGGTGGATTGAACTACTGGGTGAAGCTGGGGGATTGACACTGCCGGACGTGGGTGTGATGAGTATTTACTATCTTCTCTACAATAACGGGGGGAAAAGGAGTAACGCAAAAAATTATAAATGATATAATTGTAAATTATTATGGATCGAGCTCCTGGGTTTCAAAAAATCATATACAAATAGCGCAAACCCCGTTACTGAAATCCCATAAACAGAGCTCTCCAATGAACAAGTATACAAATGTAATATAAAGTGTGTCCAAAAGTTATTTTAATTAAACATATATAACCTCATACAAAACATTTAAAACCACATATAGCTTCCCTAGGATGACCCAATGTAGGACAGAGTGATCAGGAGTAAAGTTAGGGTTAAAGTGCCGGCAGGATAAAGCAGCAGTTACTGATTTAAACGGATACACCGTTGTGAAGCGATGGATACAATTGTATCGATATGTGCTGGAATTACTCACTCATTCAGTTGTGGCCACAAGAGAGAAAGTCCCCACTTCCATAAAGGATGACTTGATGGTGTTTTCGATAAAATTATTTGTAACCCTGGTGGTTATTTCTTTCAAGGGTTAATCCAAACCGGCGTCACCATACACTTATGTAGAGGACAGTTCCGCCTGTGAGTGCGGCCGCACTTTAGGACAAGGATGAACAGAGTTCCACGGGCAGAATATCCAATGAAGTGTTTGATCCAAAGCCCGACTGTTGGAAAGATGTTCCCGAGTGAAAACTCCACTCAATCCAGATTTTGTATTGGTGGTCCGTGCTACTGCAATGCTGTGTGAGCGGACCTCACTCTATGCACTCAATGTAGCAGGGGCTCCTTGGCCCGATCACTTCATGGCACAGGGCAGTAAGTCCTGGGTCTCCAGGGAGGCTAGCTCCACGCTTAACCCTGACGCGTTTCCCACCAACACGTGGGGCTTCCTCAGAGGGGCGTGTAACCATTCTCAAGTTTAGGTGATTTAAATAGCTCCTTGATAAGGGCATTAATGAGGTTCAGGTTTTGTTAATTGAATATTGGAGCCGCTGTTCAATATTGGCTCCACATATATTCATTTATAACAATACATATCTTTTCTCAATAATCATATCTATTCATTAATAACAGTACAAATATGTGCTCAATGATCATGTCTATTCATTTGTGATAGTACAAATCCATTCTCAATGGTCAAATTAATTCAGTACAAATCCTTTCTCAATATCCATGTCTGTTCAGTAACCAGACACCAGTGGCATGTCAGTCAGACAGACAATGCTAATTCTGACGAGTTCGTTAGTGCATCTCTCAGTACATAAAGTGCACAAACGAACGTGTATGTCTATTCAGTAATCGGACATACAATGGCATGTCAGTAAAGAGATGCTGATTCTAACCACGTTCGTCAGTGCATCCCTTTAGCACACAGGGTACACAAACGAACACTCCAAAAGGACATTAAAGGGGCACTCAGACTGGAAACACCATCCCAAAAATCGACAAAATTGCAAACAATTAGAATTTCTTTGTTCTGATGTTTATTATGAATTTAAAGATTGCTGAGACAAGACAATAAAGTTGATCAGACACGATAAATCATATTAGTGCCGTACTGCAAAGAACGCCTTTACAGATATTTGTCAGAGAAGAGGGATGGGTGCCCCAGCCTTAGGGATTAGTACAACATCAATATGGACATTGTACTCGGGCTTAATCCATGTTCAAAGGGGAAAAAGGAACATAATTATAAAGGATGTGAAATACAGTAAAAGTGTCAAGGATCCAAGTCACATTTTTAACCGTAAAACACGTATATGGAATATAGGGTACAATAAAAGTCTGAAAGTGAGATTTTTTAACCCAATGTCCAATCTCCCCCCCCGTCTATGTTCGTGAACCCTATCCAGTAAAAAGAAGCGCAGTTTGTCAGTTTGCCCATTGTGTATATTAACAAAATGCCTGACTATGGGTGATCTCAGATCTCGGGCTGCTATGTCCGCTAAATGATCAGATATCCTGTTTACTATCTTCCTTTCAGGGTACTCTTGTTTTTGTCAGGTTTATTTTAGTGAAAGAGTCGCTATAAATAGACTGAGTCACCAAAATTGCAGGTAAAAGCACAAAAAAATCAAGTATTTTAAATGGTTACTTACAGTGTTTCATACATGGATTTATATTTATTTGAAATGTGCCTTTGAACTTAAAAATGTGACTACTCCAAGAAAAGTCAACTCCCTAGCACAGCCCCAGTGGTGTCACTAGGGGTGTACGGGGGTTGCAGCCCACACCTGGGTGACACCATTGGAGGGGTTACAGTCCATGTACCCATTGCACTCCTGGCCGCTCATCCAACAGGATAACACTAAGTGTGCTATGCTACTTCGTTTGCATGTACGTCAATAAATAGATGCATTCTACCTGCTGTTGGAGTGCCGGTGTCCATATCCTTTTGTACCATTGGAGGGGTGACACCAAAATGACTGACAATCATTTTGGTGTCACCCCCTCTGAAAAGTTAGGCACTCGTTCATGGACTGAGAGCCCGACAGTTCCGCGAAGGAGGAGGGGACGCGGGGGCATACCTTATGCCGCCGGGTGAACGTCCCCTCCTCTCTCTGCCAGCATCCATCACCAACTGTCAGGTAACAGCACATGACGTCATCACGCTTGTGCGCGATAATGTCGCAGGTGCGTGATGACGTCACACGCATGCGCAAAGTCACCCTGCCTGGGATGCCCCTGCACAGCCCCCTCCCTTCATGCCTGCCAAAGCCCTATTCTCTTCAGTTACAGTCTGTACTGGTCCAGCTCCTTCGCCCCTCACCTTCCTACATAACCTTTTATGTAGCTGCAGGATGGAACAAAGGGAAATAGTATAAATGAATGACACCTGAATGACAGCTCTGAGACTACTGAAGCTGCTGACATCACATCCACGGTGGCGACGCCCAGCAGCAGACTTTTAGGCTTTTACAGGTACATACCATGACTAAAAAATGTAATTTAATCTTATGTGGTGGCTGCATTTGTTTTATTTTTTTTCACGTTCAGCATAGGCTCAGCATATACATAAAAATACCCGTTGACCTTCCCAGAAATGCTGTGTCCTTGTTACTTCCCGTGAGCATGAAAGGAGCAACGAAGAACCTGAAACTGGTCTCATAAATCTACCATGCAATCGAAATTAACAAAGGCAGACATGTTTGAAGTCCAGCCTGTGTTGAAATCCATGGCTGCTCCCATAGATACAATGGAGATACAATACCTGAAAGGAAATGTGTTACTTGCAGGATCAGCTGGTGAAAATCAAGAGAAGAAAGCCAGAAAAAAGAAAACCAAGGCAGCCACCCCATCTAAGGACTGGTAAGCTGCAATATATCACATATTTGTTTTGAGGTTTAGATACACTTGAACTAGGCTTAGTCCTTTGTTTGTGTTCCGGGGGCTAATTAATAGTTGTGACAAGTGTATGTCTACTGTATTATATGTCACTTCTGCCTGGTGTATATTTAAAGCAAACTGCAATTTTATATAAAAGAATTTAGTCGCCTGTGCATTCAATTTAAGGCACAATAATTACAGGCTTCTGTTAGCTGTTAAAGCTCTCAAGGTAAAATGTCGCAGCCAATGTGACGTGTGTATGGAAACAGAGGAGTGGATAATAACAGAGGGGAAAAAATAAAGGTCATTATTATTACTGATATAAAGACAGCTAAGACAGCTATGAGTAGCTGAGACACATTAGGGTTGTAACAGCACCCATACCTAAATGTCTGCCAATTCTTCCTGGTGACTCGGATGAAATAAATAACACTCTTTTACCATCGCCATAAAATAAATAGATGAAAACATCTGAAATCTCCGTTGCCTGAATAATTTACTTAATCGTGACATGAAAAGTGTGAAATACCTGTGCTAGATCATTCCAAGCAGTCATTTGTTAACTAATTTTACATGAATATTTAAAGGATGCTACATTTCCTCCGCTCTATATGATGAATACGTTATTGTGTCTTTTGTTCTCCCGTGAAACAAAGCGTAATTGTTTAACGAGCTCTTTATCTTCATAATACCCTCTAAATACGGTATTTCGTGGCATTGAACACTAATTGGGATGGGTTGCTTAAATATGAATGAACAATAGAGTAGCCAGCATTAAATAGACTTAATTTGAAGCTAAATCCCAGGCAGATATAAAAGACACAAATGAATGCAGCTCTGTAATCATTAATACATCAATAAATGTCATTTTGAATGCATGCACTGCAAGTATCTGAATTTGACTTTGCAGAGTTATTCACAAAAGGGAGAAGAGTTTGGAGGAGGCAGGAGAAGTGAACAATCTAGGCCAAAATGGCTGATTTTGCAGTGGAATGGAACGCAGGCAATGTTTTGACACGCGTCTGATCACGCTGCGGGCGGGGGGCGGTGGAAGCGGTGCCATTGACTTCAATGCACCACCATGCCCCCTCCCGCCCCAGAACGCAGGGGGAAACTTGTGAGTGTTTGCGGTGTGTTCCAGCAGCTGCTGCTCTGGAACACACCGCAATTGGTGTGAACAAGCCCTTAGTGTTTCATGTCTATTCTGCAGTGACACTGTACAGTGTTGTCCCTAGGTGGACAGGGTAGTCTTAGAAGGACATGTAGTTTTAGATTAAGTAACCAACAAACCAAACTCCGGGCATTCCCTAAGCAGCGAGAGCGTAACTAGAAACCCCAGGGCCCCGGTGCAAGAAACCATTGAGGCCCCCCCCCCTGGTAGTTCCGCCAGTGGGTCTACTTACATGATCAACGAGTCATAAAACTAGGTTACGGGGCAGTTTTCATTTTCAGTTTTATAATGCTGCAGTTGTTTTCTGTGTTGTCATAATTTGCCCTTATTAAACAGGTCTGACTTTAACGTCACATCCATATAAACCATGTCTATAAATTTTAGCAGGGCGATTACTTTTTGCAGTGTACAGGTTGTGACAAGAAATAAACCAAACTCTGTGTAATAGTCCCGAACAATTTCACAACTCGGCATTCTCCTGATTTTGTATTTATTTCTCTTACAAGGTCTCATACTTCAGTTTTACCTGACATTTAATTGTTCTTCAGCTAAAGCTGGACCTGTGTCTTTATTCAACCTCAAATACTATGTAACTATGTAAGCTCCAGATAATGCATTGGCAGCTTGTAACAATGAAAACATTTTAATTTCTTAAAGAGACTTACATGGGCGACAGGAGCCAAAAGGTGTTAAAGGGAACCTGTCCAAGGTTCTCTACACATACACAGTATTCATGGCACTTCAGTCCCTATACACTTATGCATACGCAGTTCTGCGCATTGTTACTTGTTCATTTGTTATTAACTGTTTTTTTTTTTTTTTAAATCTGTATGTATTCCTTAATGCACAGAATATTATTGGATATTGAGTTGTTACAGGTATATTTATCACCAAAGATTGTTGATCCAGGGAATATCTGATTTCCTTATGGGATCAGGAAGGAATTTTCTTCCCCCTGTTGGAGCAAATTGAACTGTGCTTAATAGTAAGGATGCATCGATACTCATACTCGCCCAAATGCTCCCCATACTTATCCTGATACTGGAACTTTCGGTATCAGGAAGCCGGGTGGCGAGTCATTACACGCCACCCAGCTTCCTAATTGGCAAGGAAGCCGGCTCCATGCTCCCTCACCAGGGGGCATGGAGCTGGCTGCTCGGCCAATCAGGAAGCCAGGGGTGAGTCATTACCCGCCCCCGGTCTTCCTGTTTGGCGGGGCAGCCAGCTCCATGCTCCCTGGTTATGAGGGAGCATGGAGCTGGCATCCTGGCCAATCAGGAAGCCGTGCAGTATGTAATGACGTGCCCAGCTTCCTGATTGTTTAGGAAGCTGGCCAAATCAGGAAGCCAGGCGGCGAGTAATGCCCCCCCCCCCCCCTTAATATGGTTTTTTTTTTGCCTTCCTCTGGATCAACAGTGGGTAACGGTGGGCATAGTGTTCTGTTTTAGGGTTTTCTCCTTTCTTTTTTCTTTTTCTTCTCTTATCTCTATAGGTTGAACTTGATTTACAATACTGTCGAGATCCACCCAGCTGGCTGATTGACAGCAGGTTCTGCCTATCTAGAAGCAGAGCCAGCTGTGCCCGTCCCCTCCCCTGTATTTTCCTCCAGTCAGCCCTGGAGGATTGAACAGGGGAGGGGGGAATCACTCACTTTCCGATCTATAGAGCTGACGTGACAGTTTCAATGTCACACAAGGGCTCTAACTATGTAAATAACTCACCTCATAGCTCTCCTCTAAGGATTTTCCAACCCATATCTCACATTTTTAAAAGAACCAAAATAAGGTTTTTGATGGATTTAGAACCCTATTTAGAATTGATACCTTGTGAGCCCTGATGGGTAGGTTGGTAGTGCCATTGGTTTTTAATGGAACCCCAACACATTATTAAAGTAGTTGGCAATGCAACCCTACCACATCACAACACACATACCGTGATTTGCAATACAGAAAACTGTTTTGTTAATTCTATTGACAGACCGCGTCATATGCGGCATGTCCCATTTTGTAAGTTCTAGAGAGTTTTAAGTTAGTGGGTACACTTTATAGAGGTGCCATGATGCAACAGTGCAGCTTTACATAGATGTATTAATGTTTGCAAGCAAAGCCTCTCTTTTAACCTAGTCATAACAGTAAAAAGTCAAAATAATTTAATTAGGTCTATTGTGTTGACTTGCTGGAATGTGCGCTGAAAAACGTTTGTATTGCCCTATTCATGTTCTCCTCTATTTTGCGGGTTGCATATTGATGTAGCTTAATAGCTGCCATTTCTTCTGATTTATGACTATGGGAGAAGGTCCACCTTAAAGACCAACGCGGCTCTGTGTAAAATCAAGCAGCTAGCTTCTAGGTGAGATTGCAGTAGATGTCTGACAGTGACAGTAGACATTGGTTGGCCACCTGAATGACACCCAAGGAGGTCTTATGTGGATCAACAAAAAATACTGAATCTCTGCCACTTTGGAGCCACCTAACCGGAACCAGTGAGGTAGCTTCAAGTCTTTAAACGTCTAAACTGTCATGAGAACAACGAAAGGTACCAGCACCTCTGAAACTTTTTTTCCCTTTTGAACCAAGGAGGTCAGACATCTAGCGATGAAGGAGTGCACAGGGAAGTCAGGAGAAGTCCTGAAGATCTAGAAAGAGTGATGAAGGCACCAGTTTGCAGTTGGTGGAACCAGTATTATCCACAGTATGTTCAAGCTGTGCCTAAGATGGTGTTCCCAGGACAGTCCTAGCATCAATTTCATATTTGGACCTTGGGTGACCTGCAGAAGCTACACCCAATGAAAAGCAGAAATGCTTATATTATGATTCATCTCTTGCCTGTATATGAACACAAAATGTGGACTAGATACAAAGAGATTCCCACCATCCCAGCCCGAGAAATGATGACTTCCTGGCAACTGTTACGGCCTCCTCTGTCACTTGTTCCAGGACATTTTTCATTCCAGTCGCCATCTGCTAAATTCTTCAATAAAGCTTTACAGTTCTTTTCCAAACCAACAATTGCTATAAGTTTCCATTACCCTCCTCCTGAATTTTTTTTTTTTATCCTTCAAGTGAAGTTTATCACAGAACAACCCTAATAAAAAAACTGGTACAGCAACATAATAGATACATCACAGTAAAAAACAGACATCCCTTACCAGCAAGTAGGAACCACTAATAGGAACACCTTGTACTAACCTTTTGGAACATATGGACACTTTGTCTGACTTTTACAACATTCTAAACTATTGCTCCTTACATTTTATAGCTCCGCAACAGTTCACTTGGTAACTGGATAGATTATTATTGTTCCCTGAGCTGCTATACAGCCTTCCCGTGTATCTATGCAACAAATTCTTACTGAAATAGTGGTCCATTAAAAGCTTCTTCTTCATGTAGCACTTTTATATTACTTTTACATAGCCAGAGGAGGAAATGGAAGTTCTAGCGGACCTCAGATAGTTTTCTTTATTTAACAGAGCGGGACTTCAAGAATTTACCTTCCGTATATTAAACTAAGTACATGTGGAAATTGGAAAATGTGAAAAGTGGGATTTAAAGGGAGATTATATCGTATTTTTCTTTTTTATTGCAGCCTTTACCTTAAAGTGTAGCTATTAGCAAAAAAATGACATATATAATGCCATTGCCATCTGTCATTAGCATGAACTCAACAGAGCCCCCCCATGTAACATTGTATGATTACCTGTAGCTCCAGCCAATAGATCCATGATTTTTACACTTCCAGTAACAGGGTTCCAGGGTGACATCTATGACTGTCAACAGAGCAACAACGCTGCTGTGCGATTCCACTGCGGAATGAACAGCGTTGTTGCTTTGTTGAGAGGGTAGACATAGATGGATTTTAAAGAGACCCTGATGCCAGACCATTCATTTCAACAGAAACCTTCCCATAAGATCATAGCTGTCCCTAAGGTGTTCATCACTGCCTGGGGGCAAAGTCACTCTGGGGGGTCTGTTGCTGGCCGGGTAATGGGGAAGAAGGAAGGTGCACGATTGTTGTGCTGATTTGATTTGTCATTTGGGGGAGACAGAATCTCACAGGTTGCTAAGAGCTCTTAGAAACCTGGGACACTGTGGCCACCCCCAATGAGATGCCACTTGAAGCAACTGCCTCATTATAGGTACAACCCTGCATAAGATTATATGTGCATTTTACTTATTTAAGGCATGAATGTCTTTACTTGTGTAGACATCCAAAATCCCTGAGAATGCTGCTGGGTGCCGCCATCTTGGATGTGATGTCAACAGTCCCAGAAGACTCAAAGCTGTCATTCTATGGTACTTCCAACCCCCTGCAGCTACAGGAAAAGGTTATGGTATGGGGATGAGGGGTGGAGGAGCTGGGCCAGTACAGACATTAATAAGACACTTGTAGAAGAGGAGGGGGTTGTTATATGCAAGGCGGAGGTTGTGCTAGGGACTTGCCAAAATTTCTAACAGGTTAAAAAAGTGCATTGCATGTACATAAAAAAATATGTAAAGGAAAAACACTGCAAGTAAGTATTTAAACTACCTAATCCTTCTGTGCTTTTACCTGCAACATTTTAGAATATATATCAGGGGCTTTTTAAGTTTTTAAGTATGAGATCAACAAATTAAAGGCCAACTCCAGCTAACACTTTTTAAGCAGATGCAGCAACAGTTTTTTTTTGCTTTTCTATGCAATGCAGTCAGATCATGGCAGGGTGTTGTACATAGCTTCCTGAAACCATCAGTACTCATCTCAAGAGCCCTCAGCCCTGATGCAAGCAGTGGGCTGGTTCCTGGGAGGAGTTATGCAAATATCAAAAGGCCATGATGGCCAAGTGTCAGTCTGGAGGAGTGGGTGGTTCTAGGCAGACTGTATTTGCACGAAGACCACCCTAGGTAAGGCCCATATGTGATGCTGAGCCTCCATGATGGAAAGAACTGAAATCTAATGAATGAATGGGGTGGGCCGAGGACAATCCGGATGGACAGGAAAGGGCAGATAGATTCTGGAATTCCTCCAAACAGGAAATGAGGCGGGCTCTATCTGGCTTTCTGCAGCTTCTAATGTACAGTGTGAGAAGCTCCCAGTGTGCAGTGAAATCTGAAGAATCCATTTCAGTCCAGGAGAGGAGCCGGCACAACTGTGTAAGACTGAAGGGAAGGCCGGAGTTCAGATATAAGACTGAAGGGAAGGACGAAGGTTAGATGTAATACTGAAGGGAAGGACGGAGGTCAGGTATAGGACTGAAGGGAAGTACGGAGGTCAGGTATAGGACTGAAGGGCAGGACGGAGGTCAGATATAAAACTGAAGGGAAGGCTGGAGGTCAGTAATAAGACTGAAGGGAAGGCTGGAGGTCAGTAATAAGACTGAAGGGAAGGCTGGAGGTCAGATATAAGACTGTAGCGAAGAATTGAGTTGAGCTTTAAAGCTGTCACTTAGTTTTTAGCAAATGCAGCTCCTTACAGCCTATTCTCCAGGTGACCTCTGGATTCAGTGGTGCCTCGCGGAGTCAGTACTCCATCATGGCGCTCACAATCCAGGATCTAAATGGACTAATAATTCATATCTGAAAGCTTTACAACTTATACTCATTCAACGGCTCAGTGGAAGCTGAATGGAAAGTCATTGTTCACCGGGCTGCTATACAATCTTCCTGTGGCTGTATAGAACACATTCTACTAAAACAGTCATCATTCAAGCATATGTCTCCATGTATCACTTTTATGACAAGGCCGGTCTGTGGGAGAAGTGTGTGTGGCATAGATTAAACCGAACCCATCATAAATGTAAACATTTTATAATTTCTACCACTATGGAGGTGAATGAACAATGAATATCCAATTTATTGATTGGTTGATTTAATTAATGCTTTGTAGGAGTCCAATTTTTTATGATTGATCAGTTTGTATAAGTGACTGGTAAAAAATGATCCTTTACCAAGTCACTGCTTTGATTGCAAAATGGCAGCAGGTCCCCCCTTTGTAAGTTCACACTTCGAGAAAGCACATATTCTGCTGTGAGATCCAATAGGAATCCAGATATTAATTATATATTCATGAAAACGTCATGAATTGCTATCAGCTGTTTTTAATTCCTGGTCTTAACTCTATTTATGAGTCTCCATGTTGGAGCATATTACTGCAGTCGATAAATTAAATGCAGGTGTACCTGGAGGTAGCCTACTCCTCCTCAAAAGGTGCAGGGACGCATTGGAGGCCCAGCAATCCAAAATGCACGCTGGGTCCCCCAGTGCGTCCCCCACATCAAAAATAGTCAAACTAGAAATAAATGTCAACCGCATAAATTTATAACCAGCCTTGGTAGCAGGGTGCACATGGAAGGGCACATGGACAGCACCCTAACCTGGACTAATCCATAGACTGAGCACATGGCAATTCCCTCCAGTATATAAGCACCTACCCAGCATGTTAAACTGGTTGAGAGAGACCCAGTGATTGGCTGGTGAATTGCAAATACACTCACAGTGCCCCTTATTGGCTGTCCCACACTACAGGAAGGGTCACACTCCACCCAGGTAGGTACAATCAATGCCAGAACACCTGGAATTAACCAGATAAATGCCAACTATAATCCAGCCAGAGTGACTACGGCTCTGGCAATCACTAAATGTCTAGTAGCCACCTCACAGAAAGTGATGGGGGCTACAATTGTAAATAACTGATAGTATCTTTTACATTCAGATGATCTCTATCCCATGTATCAATAAAGAGAATTTAAGAAGACTGGTTTCCCTTGAAGCATTAGCAGTGGAACTAATAAGCGGGATTTGGAAGTAAACAAAAAAATAATTCACTTTTATTATCTCCGAAGTAAATATTTATGGGTGTCTCTGGAGCTGAACATGTTCGGTTGGATGTCACGTTGTGCAATAATCACTCATGATAACTTTATTGGAGTTAGATGTTTGCTGCATTTTTGCTTTGTGTTTAATTCAGAGAAATGATCACAGGAGTCCGATATAACAGCCGACTTGGGGGCCGTGCCGGTAATTAATATTCGTAATCTGCCGGCGCAGACAATCAATGGTGGGTCTTGGCTTTTATTTTATGGTTTCATCATGTCATTGAACAAGCATTTTTGGTGATGTAGCTGTACCTTACAAGAGTGATTAGGAAGGCTTGATCTGGTTCTGTAATCTGGGTGTAATTATGGAATCTATTTGTACATCGTGTACCATTGTGTGGATAGACGCATCTGGCGCTCTTCATGTGTTCGTGCTCAAAGGGAATTTCTTAACTTTTTTTGTCCTCATATAATTTTGGAATGTTTTCCTTAAACCCAGGGCAGGGCTTCTTTCCCCTTTTACTGCCCCCTACACCTCCATCCTGGGAGCCCCACATCTTTTTTTTTTTTTTAAAGCCCTATACATACCTTTTTACAGCAGTCTTCCTGGCAGTCTGGTGACATCCTTGGCCTTTCCTCTACTTTTTTGGTGGCAGGGGGGCAGCCCATCCAGAGGCATTCAGGTAATAACATGTTCTGAAAGGAAAATTTGGATCGTTCCAAAACGAAACTTCGGATGGATCATAAATCCGAATAAGGAATGGAATCAAATTTCGGAGCCGAAATCTGAAAATTGAAACAAATAAAAATCCAAATTGATCTAAAATGAAACAAAACAAATTTCTTTGAGGGGTAACACGTCTACTTCCTTCTATATGCAGCTGCTCTCGTCTACATACAGCACATCATTGCAAAACTATACAAGATGTTCCATATATTAGGGGTTGTGAAGATAGGTCACCAGAACTCCAAAATGCAAGCAAAATAAAGTTTATTGGGTAGCGCTCACCCCCGAAGGAGCCGCCAACAATAACCCGGGTCATCACTAGTCTTTCTAGGGGTTCTGGTCTTCAGCTGCCCCATAAGCATTAACTGCCCTCTTCTGGTACCCACAAAGCTGATATCCACTCCAGTAGTACAATGCTACTGGAGTGGATATCTCCAGTGAGCGCCACCCAGTCCTGGAGTACTGCCAGCCTAGGCGCACAGGTAATGTGTGGAATGACATTGATGGTTCCTTTGCCCATTGAGGAACTGCAGTGCGGGACCATGGTGGGGAGAGTGCTAGAGTGAGTTGAGGGTAAGTGGACCTTAGCAATTTTTTTTCTTAATACAGGAGAGAGAGGCTGTACAACAACAACAAAAATGGAGTACTCTTTAACCCCTTCCCTACCACAATCTGTTTATTAACCTTCTCCAGAATCATGCCCCATGCCAGGGTTATGTTAATAAACGGCTTCCCAGTAAAGCATTTTTTTTAAATACAGGAGAGGTTGATGACCCATGGCTTCCCCATAGAATTTAGCAATTTTTTTCACAGGAGAATGGGACATTACAACAATAAAAAAAAATAACTGGAATACACCATTAAATGAATCCCTTTTCTCTTGCAATCCGTTTATTAGCCTTCCTCTAGGTTGATGCCCTATGATGGAGATACGTGAATAAACAGCTTCCTCTTTAAGAGCCAGCAGCTGGCACTTTGCACAACTGCTGGCTCTCAATATAGACTGTTACTGATAGCCAGGTTTCAAACCAATGGCTGAGAACCAATTATTAATAATTCCTTCATCTGTTTTTGTCTCCAGCAGGACAGAGCCGTCTTTGTTCAGGCATCATCCAGGTTCAGCATGTACTTCCTAGATTGAAATGCTGTCTCACAAATGACACAATCGTGTAAATCCTGGTGCTTGTGGAGCCTGTGACTGTGTAACAGATCAGCCCGCACATCTGCCCCTGCTGAGACCCTCCTCATGTGTCCTCACTGAGACCCTCTGCATGTGCCCCTGCTGAGACCCTCCGCATGTGCCACTGCTGAGACCCTCCGCATGTGTCCTCACTGAGACCCTCCGCATGTGTCCTCACTGAGACCCTCCGCATGTGTCCTCACTGAGACCCTCCGCATGTGCCCCTGCTGAGACCCTCCGCATGTGCCCCTGCTGAGACCCTCCGCATGTGCCCCTGCTGAGACCCTCCGCATGTGCCACTGCTGAGACCCTCCGCATGTGTCCTCACTTAGATCCTCTGCATGTGCCCTTGCTGAGACCCTCCGCATGTGTCCTCACTGAGACCCTCCGCATGTGCCCCTGCTGAGACCCTCCGCATGTGCCCTTGCTGAGACCCTCCGCATGTGCCCCTGCTGAGACCCTCCGCATGTGCCACTGCTGAGACCCTCCGCATGTGTCCTCACTTAGATCCTCTGCATGTGCCCTTGCTGAGACCCTCCGCATGTGTCCTCACTGAGACCCTCCGCATGTGCCCCTGCTGAGACCCTCCGCATGTGCCCTTGCTGAGACCCTCCGCATGTGCCCTTACTGAGACCCTCCGCATGTGTCCTCACTGAGACCCTCCGCATGTGCCCTTGCTGAGACCCTCTGCATGTGCCCTTGCTGAGACCCTCTGCATGTGCCCTTGCTGAGATCCTCTGCATGTGCCCTTGCTGAAACCCTCTGCATGTGCCCTTGCTGAGACCCTCCGCATGTGTCCTCACTGAGACCCTCCGCATGTGTCCTCACTGAGACCCTCCGCATGTGTCCTCACTGAGACCCCCCGCAGGTGTCCTCACTGAGACCCTCCGCATGTGCCCTTGCTGAGACCCTCTGCATGTGCCCTTGCTGAAACCCTCTGCATGTGCCCTTGCTGACACCCTCTGCATGTGCCCTTGCTGAGATCCTCCTCATCTTCCCCTGATGAGACCCTCTGCATCTGCCCCTGGCAAGACCTTTCACCCAAGATATCAGGCCAGCACCCCGGAGTAGAGCGGCAGCATAGAGTATGTAGAAAATTCATATACTATTAATCTGCATTGCTGTATAATGTATTGTTGGGATTTGTAGTTCATGATAGCTGGTGCCATTCTGCATTGCTGCATAATGCATTGCTAAAATGTGTAGTCCTCTAAAGCTTGAAAGCTAGAAAAATCTTGCAACAGGGCCCTTTATTCTTTAGGTCCGCCACTGGTGTGGGGGTGAAGGGTCAGGCTACTAGTATGCAGACATTGCCTGTGTCTGCTAGTTAATTATTCTAAAAAGTTATAATACCAAGTGGTTTTCACTCAACGTACAATATATTGTACTTTCTTTTGTCTCCAGTATGTGGTCATTATTACTTTTAAGAGAAAATACCTTAATCAAGCAGCAGTTATATAACTCTGAGATCAGCCTCTGCTTCCTGGTAAGATGAGATAATGTAGTTAAAGCCGGTAATTATAAGGAGGATTATGTGAAGGAAAAATGAACACATTACATGAATGAAATTTGCTTGAAATAACTCTCGCTTCACCTATTAGCTGATTGACGTTTGCGTCTGATCTACTATCTTGTGTCTTCCTCATTGTTGGTAATCTGGCCACTGAGCTCAGATAACAACTGAGCACATAGGCACAAGCTGACCACTTACAGATAAACTCCAGGCAGATATAATAGATACAAATGAATGGAGCTCTGTGCTCATTACGTACATCATTAAATATCATTTTTAAATGCAAGCAGTGTAAGTACCTAAATCTGACTTGGTATCAGTCTCTAGAAATTCATTTTACAGCAGAGCCCAGACTGGGAGAGAAAGGCACAAGGAGTCAGTCAGCTGTGCCACAGTGCTAAGAAGAAACATGCTGACAAAGTCACTTCAATCAAAAAACTCCAAACACATTTCTTTAGTGTCTCTTTAATTGTAATTTTATAATTGTTCCACTCATCTGCATGCTGATTAGTGTATGTGTTACTGTGCAGCGTGCATGCCTTGTGTATGTGTTACTGTGCAGTGTGCATGTTTTCTGTATGTGTTACTGTGCAGCGTGCATGTTTTCTGTATGTGTTACTGTGCAGTGTGCATGTTTTCTGTATGTGTTACTGTGCAGTGTGCATGTTTTGTGTATGTGTTACTGTGCAGTGCGCATGTTTTGTGTATGTGTTACTGTGCAGCGTGCATGTTTTGTGTATGTGTTACTCTACAGTGTGCATGTTTTCTGTATGTGTTACTGTGCAGTGTGCATGTTTTGTGTATGTGTTACTGTGCAGTGTGCATGTTTTGTGTATGGGTTACTGTGCAGTGTGCATGTTTTGTGTATGTGTTACTGTGCAGTGCGCATGTTTTCTGTATGTGTTACTGTGCAACGTACATGTTTTCTGTATGTGTTACTGTGCAGTGTGCATGTTTTGTGTATGTGTTACTGTGCAGTGTGCATGTTTTCTGTATGGGTTACTCTACAGTGTGCATGTTTTCTGTATGTGTTACTGTGCAGTGTGCATGTTTTCTGTATGTGTTACTCTACAGTGTGCATGTTTTGTGTATGTGTTACTGTGCAGTGTGCATGTTTTCTGTATGTGTTACTGTGCAGTGTGCATGTTTTGTGTATGTGTTACTGTGCAGTGTGCATGTTTTCTGTATGTGTTACTCTACAGTGTGCATGTTTTCTGTATGTGTTACTCTACAGTGTGCATGTTTTCTGTATATGTTACTGTGCAGTTTGCATGTTTTCCCCTAGCCTGGGAGAAACAACAGTGACCAGCTGAAAAAATAGCAATCTGGCTGATAGACTGTTCCTCCAAGAAGGTTAGCTGGTGGCCTTTCTCCCGGATGTGATGCATATGGCTAGATACATTGGTCAGATGGAGGACAGTTTTAGTGAGCAATAACGGGCCCAAATGCAAAGACACAAACCAGGTAAGTCCCTACAATCAAAAGCATCCAATGATACAGCTGTGTACAAATTGGAGATAGGCACATCAGAGAGAGCAGTGACAGCCTCAGTGAGCTGCTGGCCAATTTCTACCCAAAGTGGTCCTATTACTGCCAAGACGACCTGACCTTTACCTCTACCATTACATACCACTATAAAAACATTTCTGGGTGGACGATAAACTATAAGAATATTTCTGTGTGGACAATCCTGTTATATGTAGTTATTTACTAAAATACTTTCTTGTGTGTGTGTGTGTTAAAGTTGACCTTCACACTGCAAAACAGCTTCACACCATTACAACCCTCTCCCCTCTGCAATGGAAAAAAAATCCAGCTTTTAAAAACAATTTGTGTTCAACTTTTTTTGGTAAATTCCTGGTTCATCCTGCAACCCTGACACATGTCCCACTCATATAGCCACTTCAGATGCACAAGATGAGTCTTTGGGATCTTGCTATCGTTACTCACAGCTCAGGGAGGTCATCTTGGGGGCCCCCATTACATTTTAGCTATGGGTCCCTGTGACCTGTAGTTAATGCCTTGGCTAGACCAGAAACTAACACTGACATTGATAAATTCCCCCCACTGTCTTTAGTATCACTTTAAAATGAAGCATGTTGACCCTACGCTTCTGGATAACAAGAAGAAGCTAACGGTAGTTCTTAGAAGGCCAGAACATTTTTGCAAGTCTTAAATTTCTTGTGGGGAACTTCTAAATCGGCCTGCCAGAAAATATATGCATACCTCCCAAACGTCCTTCATTTGCAGGGAGTGTAGTGGCTGCTTTGCTGTGCCTGTGTGTTTGTGTCAACAAGGGTGGCTCCATAGCACCCTGTAAGGGAAAGGAGTCACCCTAAAACAGGATATCAAGACCAGTGATTAGAAGACCAGCTGATTCTGCAGGAAACTAAAGGGGTTATTCACAAAAGGGTGAAGAGTTTGGAGAAGGCAGGAGAAGTGAACAATCTAGGACAGCATAGCTGAACTGGAAAGTGAGCTGAATTGGAGAATTCTTCCAAATCAGCTATTTTTGCCTAGATTGTTCACTTCTCCTTCCTTCTCCAAACTCTTCACCCTTTTGTGAATAACCCTGTAAAACTTTAAACATCAAGGAGCAGCATATTTCAGCTACCGTGTTTCCCCAAAAATAAGACAGTGTCTTATATTTTTTTTTCTACGAAAAAAGACACTAGGTCTTATTTTCGGGTGATGTCTTACCTGGCTGCAGCTGTCTTATCAGCATTTAATATAGCTGAAAAACCATTTGCTATAATATCACTTTATTGTAAGGAAAACAATGTCAATGTGAGATTTTATCTTATTACCACACTGTTCCTATTGTACCTTTCAATCTCTTATCTTGACTCAATAAAGCTTTGTAGAAACCTTAATATTCCTGGGTGGACTGAGCTCATTCCTTTCACGCAGTTGAAGATTAGGATGTTCAAGCAATAATACAAAAAAAGACAAAAGTAATATTGAGGAAACATCAACATGAAGGAAGATCCATTTCTCCAACGTGGTGGTTTTCTCCAATTGTTCTATATTATATCATTGCAGCATCTCTTCTATCTCACACATACTTATGGTCCCTGGAAGGCAGACAATGAGAAGCACTCGTCCTTTGGCTTAATAAATAGAAATGAAAGGTGGAATGTGGAATAAAGAAAGCTATTTGTCAGGAGGTCAAACGATGTGTTCGATTCTTTCAGTCTGGAGGCATTTTTGGAGGAGATTTGGGGAATATATGTTTTTTTTTTCTTTTTACAGTATCTGCACAAAGTAATCTTTTCTGCCTTTAAATGGATATCTCAAAAAGATGATGAAGAACATATTCGACAGCTTGAAATGTTACAAACAACTCTTACATGTCAAGTATTTTAAAACTAAATTCCAGGCATATGATTTTAAAAAGACATTTAAAGCTGTTCTATGGCTGCACTCTGCTGGGGTAAAGCAGATTTACTAACCTGATCCCCGCTGTCTCTTCTCCTGGGCTCCGGTGGACTAAGGACAGCTGACATCATGACGTCTAATGAAGGTTCTATAGATCTGCATTGGACGTGAGGATGCAGAGAGACAGTCCACAACAACAGTGGAGGCGGAGAGAGGAGAGCGATGACGGCCGGGATGAGAGTGGTTCAGGTAAGTAGATCTTTACTCTAGCCCCCTAGACATAAAAAGCACTTAACTCTTGCAGTGAGGGGGTAGCCCCACTCAGGGGCATCCCGAGGCCGAGTGTCACCCAGAGAGGATACTGGGTGACACCCCGCCGTGACGTCATCGCCATCTTGGTGATACCTGCCGGCGGCCGGAGAGAGGAGGGGACGTTCACCCGGCAGGATAAGGTATGCCACCGGGTCCCCTCCTCTCTCCTGTAACTGTCGAGCTCTCAGTCCTTGACTTTTCAGAGCGGGTGACACCAAAAAGATTGTCAGTCATTTTGGTGTAGCCCCTCTAATGGTGTCACTCTGGTGCCACATCCTCCGCACCTCCCTAATGACCCCACTGGCTCCGCTTCAAAGGTAGATTTTTGGTTTTCCCGTAAGAGATGTCCTTTAAAGCTGCGTTAATGCAGATGTTAAATCCTCATGTATTTTTACATGCAGCTAGTATAACTACCGACATCTGTCTTCTTTAATCCCCAGCACAGCAGCACTCAGAGTGGGCAATGGAGTAGCACCACTAAGAGCCAACCAGAGTCTACTGCTCATACTTGTGCTGACAGGGAACATGCTGATAGAAGGAGAGAGTGAGCAGAGTGAGCAGAGTTGATGACTCTGTTATATAACCCTTCTGGTTGTGATATCTGGAATCATTAAAACCAGTGGACAGGATGACAAATTATTATTATACAGGATTTATATAGCGCCAACAGTTTGCGCAGCGCTTTACAATTTAGGGAAGACATTACAATCACAATACAAATCAAGAAATTATTTGGCAGATATGACGGGTCACATATACTGAGTGGCCAGTTTATTATGACCACCTGACGTTTGTAGGCAAATTAGCTATAATTTGGCACTGACGTTGCTAGAGGGCCAGACCATTATAAATAGGGAAGCAGGTTGTTTACCACGACAGTAGAAGTGATTTGTTTCTGAAGATACGAGTAAACAACGCGATTTAACAGCCTTTGAACGTGGGATGATTGCTGGCGCTCTGAGCCATGGAGCGAGTATCAGCAAAACAGCAGAATTCGTTAAATGTTCAAGAGCAGCTGTTGTTAAAGTGTTTAAAGACTGGACTGTCAGCCGAAAATCTGGGTCTGAACGTGCGAATTGTGGCCGTCAGCGGCTAGTCAATGTTAGGGCAGAACGGAGAGTGGCAAGACTGGTACAAGACAACAGAAGGGCAACAGTGCAGTGCCAGATTCCTCGCATCACCTTTCATCATCTCGTGGAGTCACGAGGCGGCCCAACTAAGTACTGATGGGGTGGTCATAATAATCTGGCCACTCAGTGTATATGTGTTTTTCACTTTGCTTTTTTCATCTTTTTATTTTTTTATTTTATTTTGATTTACTTTCTATTACTTTTTTTGTCAGCATTGTATTTCAGCTTCTTGCCTGGAGTTCAGCTTTAAAGATTATCTGTGAACATATTAATGCCTATTACATTGCACATCACCTACTAAGGAATTGAAGACCAATACACAATTTGAAGCTGCAGTTTTCTATTTTGAGCTTCTGCAATTCAATAATGGTCTTTCATTGCCGGCAGTGTTGTTATTAAATTTGGAAACCTTCATTGAACGAAACGAAAGGAATTATGTGGGCTGGTGCTTTTCCTGGATCCAAACACAGTGGAAAATATTTGGCTATTTGGGAAACTTTGTGACGTTTCTAATCGCCGTATCATGAATTACAGCTGTTGTGGTATTTCGGAAATGTTTGGGAAAGGGTTTTTTTTTGGAAAATTAGTGTTAAAGCTGAACTCCAGGTACCTACCCTTGACATCCCACCCCCACCCCTGCCCAATCGGCTTGCAATTACATTTACTTTCTGTGTCCTGGTGACCGTTATCACTGAAGGTGAAAGAAAATCCCACATTTTGGGATTGGGAAGAGGAATAGATGGGAAATCTTCCAATGGGGACGCTAGTTCTGTTGACTGCCAGGGATTTCCCTCACTTTGGAGGGATTTCTTCTTACTTCCTGTTGTGGCTACCAGACAGAAATTGAATATAAATCTCCCCAATAGGATGCAGATGGCAAAAAATGCTGTTAGGGTTATAGCTAGTTTTGGCTAGCTCCCTTACTCAAACGTATTGCCACGGGGCTTGGGCTGCTGGGATTTATTAATAATGCAAAACACAAAAATTCTCCAGCCTCAACCTGCTGGGATTTATTACCCTGGAGATCTCTGTTTGCTGTATGTTTTGCTTGTTTCCTGCTTTATCTGGAAAGAGCTGGTCACTATTTGACTTTTTTGCCAATCCAGACTTCCACCTCGCCTGTGTATACCATCTCCGCCTAACCTGGTCCCCAGCCTTACTCTTATGGAACTGTGCGGCGGCGAGGACCAGAAGGGATCACCCCAAAATAAATATTATTATGTTATTTGGGTGTCTCTGTTCAATGTATTTCTATGTGGGCGCCAGGCTGTCTGAGGGTGGGCATTGTTTAAGATCATGTGATCAAGCTCTCAGGCCCGGTTCACACTTAGGCAATCCATGACCACGTGGCAATCGTTAGACAGTGTCTGATCCCTTGCGTTCCAAGCACGAGACATTGCGGTAGATGTGCGGGCTAGTGGAAACAAGCCCTGAAGAAGAACTCCAGGATTTTGAAAAATTTACCCTTGCAGTGGGGCTACCCCCACACAGTAAGGGTTAAGTGCTCGTTTTTGTCTAGAGGTAAAAAATAAAGAAGAAATACTCACCTGATCCTCAGTATTGCGGCAGTGACCGCTCACTGATCTCCCCGTTCCGGCTGTGGTATGTCCCTCAGTGTCCTCATGTCTAATAGACTGCATTAGATGTGATGACATCACACATCCTTAGACCGCTGGAGCCTGGGGGAGAAAAGGCTGCATGGACCGGTCTAGCAGCTAGGTGGGACCGAGGCTTGGGTGAGTATTTCTTCTTTATTTTTGCCCCCTAGACAAAACAAGCACTTAACACTTGCAGTAAGGGGGTAGCTCCACTGCATGGGTTAATGTTTTAAATTCCGGAAGTCCGTCTTTAAATATCATCCACACAGATGTAAAATGTGCTCACCCATCTCACATCTCCTTCCAGCTGATATGATAGCAGTGTAAATATCACAGTGTGGTGCTGCTGCACTTTGGCATCGTTTGAAAACCCGTCACCCCCGAACTCCTCTTTGGTACATCTAATTGTTCTGCATGTTCCAGACAGATGAACTGTGCACATGCTTTTTTGACACATTCCATAATATATTTCTACCAAGAAAACAGAAATTTCCCCATGTTATACAGCCTGTGCTTCTCTGGAAAAAAAAGTTTTAATGTGTTCCAGAGTGTTGCTAAATGTCCTTTGTACCAGCATGCCAAGAAGATAAAAAGAAATACAAAAATACAGCACAACCCTTATCCTATTTTTCCTTGCACTTGAAGAGAAAAACAAAGTCCAAAAATGTCAGTCCAACACTTTCATTTAACAACAGTGCCCATGCCAACCCTTCTGGAATTTTCTATTGATGCAGATGGCTGTTGTCACAATAGATACATAGAAAAAATTAAGCAAACCTAATTCTTAGGGTGAAAAAAAAACAACGTATTCTAAAATATCGTCAAGCTAGATGCAAGCTAACAAGAATGCTTGGAAGATACAGTATATTCAACTTTGCTTGGATTTTTTCACATTTTGCTGTGTTGGAGCTAGGGATGCACCGATACATTTTTTCAAGTACGAGTACCGATATATTTTTTCAGGTACTCGCCGATACCGAATACCGATACCAGAAGTTCCATTAAGGAAGCCGGGCGCCATGTAATGACTCGCCGCCCGGGTTCCTGATTAGCTGGCTCCATGATCTCTTGTCACCAGGTGACAAGAAGGCATGGAGTTGCCTTTCTGGCTATTTAGGAAGCCGGGGGGTGGGTAATGACTCGCTGCCCAGCTTCCTGATTGGCTAGTTTCTTGGCCACTCAGGAAGCATGGCGGTGAGTTATTACACAACATTCGACTTCCTGATTGGCTGGGAAGCCAGCTACATGCTCCCTGGTGAGGAGGGAGCATGGAGCCGGCTTCCCGATCAATCAGGAAGCCGAGCAGTGTGTAATGACTCGCCGCCCGGCTTCCTGATACCGTAAGTTCCGGTTGTAGGATAAGTATCGGGAGTATTTTGGGTGAGTGCGAGTTCTCGTCAAAATACGCGATACCGGCACCGATACGAGTATCAGTGCATCCCTAGTTGGAACTAAAGCCTAGTTGAAGTCTCATACATTTTTTTTGCAATAAAGTTTTATTAAAACAGGGATAAACGGAGTACAATGAGTCTAGAAACAATGACTTATTATAGAGTGCAACATAAATGATTCAAGGTAGCTCAGTTCTTCCAACATACAGTACAGTAGTTCAACAAGGTTCTCAGTTAGCTTCTGTGACCGCACGTGGGCATCCTGCATTTGAGAACAGCGTACAGTCAACAGGAGCATAAGGTACCATTACTCTGCAATATGAGAAGAGACAACAATGGAGAGATGAAGCAACATAAAAAAGAAGGTAAGTGGAGAAAATGAGGAAAATTGTAGGAAGTACAGAAACGAGGGGAAATCCCTGGGATCTTCACGAGCCTTGCATGACTCAGCAGAGCTGTTATGGATCATTGCAAGTCAATAAGGTACAGAGGATGGTAAGTATACAGACCCAAGTGTCCCACACTTTCTTATATTTAGGTCAGTCTGCTATTGGTTATGGAATCCACCCACTTCCTGTTGTCAATGAGCAACATAGTGGAGCTGATGGGGAACAAGTCCCTCAGCATCCTTGTCAGGCTCCAGCCACTTAGCAATGTCAGTGGTTACTAAGAGGCTGTAGCAAGTGTTGGTAAGGCTACCAAAACTGGTGACTGGGCTTTTTTTAATTGGGTGCAGGACCTTTTAAAGGTCCATACCACCAGAAAAGTGTTGCTAAGCCTTTATTGAATTCTCCAATGTCTCACAAATGTCTCCCACATGTGTTGCCTTACATTTAAAGCATGCAAACTGCCAAGGTTTTCCAGTGTGCTTATTTTAGCTCTCATCCGAACTTTCAAGCCATCAAATGGCTGGTGTCATATCTGGTCACATGAGCAGCATAATGGAAACCACAATCCAAATAGAGGCCAAGATGACAGCTTCCCTGGATATAAAGGATAGGAGGGTATAGTTCCACTTTAATAAGTTATAAGAACAGCGGCCCAGCCATTTTCTGATTAGCTCCTGTGCTGTGAATATCTGATTTAAGGAGTGATCTGGCTTTCGAGCTATTCAACATTCTAGTCATAACATTCTAGTCATATCACAGTGATTAGGATATTGAACTATTTAGCATCCTATCCACAGCTAAGCAATTTGGGTTGCAAATTATTCAACATCCTTTTGACATCAAAGTGATTTGGATTGAGAATTATTCAACCTCCTATTCACATTAAATTAATGTAACTTGCCAAATATTCAACATCCCTTACACATTAAAGTGATTTGGATTGCAAATGATTCTATTTTTCTATTGAATATCCCATCCATAACTAGGAAGGTGAGCTGCTTAGTTATATTTTATCAGTGTGATCCTGGAATATTCCATGACTGGTGTTGGGTTGGTGAGGCATGGGAAGTCTCAATAGAAGAGGACAAAATAACACCTATGACCAGTGGCATAACAATAGCCATGGCAGCCCACATGGCTGCTTGGGGGCCTAGGGGCCACATTAAGGATTGCAGAAGTTGCTGTTGACCCTGTACCCCCTATGACATTTCTAATCAAGAAGGGCTGATATCAGATGTACAGGAGGAGATGAGCTATATGAACAGCTCTCCTGCTACCTGTCCTTGATTTAGAATTGATGGGGTCTCCTCTACAATAAAACACTTACCTGTCTGTTCTCAATCTCCTTTAAAATGCACACTTTGGTGCCAGAATGAATGAACATCATTCCAGCCCGGCCAATGGAGATGGCCGTAGATCCTAAACCCGGCAGAAAACTAGTGAAGATGTTGGAGGGCGGAAAGGGAGAAGAGCTTTCTTCCATTTTAACATACAGTAAAACAACTTTAAAACAATCCATCACTGAGCTCCTCTAGCTGTATGTGCTGAAAAGTAATTAATCCTCTAAAATCTAGGTTTTTTTTTGGCTTAATGCACCTGCTGGCCGGTTGCCAAGCCTCAGCTGCCATAGAAAACAAGGGGAAAGGAGTTGTGACTTCAGTGACTCTGCTGTGAACTTCAAAGATGCATTTCTCTACAATGCCTATAGCTACAGAGGGCTTAAAGTATTTTTACTGCTTGATCAGAATATGTATATACAGTGCTTTAAAGTGTATGCAAAGGCCACATTGTGTTTTCCCCTATTTGTCCTGGTGATCATTGTCACAGAGACAGAAAGTAAAGGGAAATCCTAAGTTTTAAAGTTGTCATGAGAGCATGTGGTGAGTGAAATCGTTTAATTTTCCATGGACAACTATCTAACAGGAGGATTCCTTGCCCTTCTGGAGATTTGCTCTCAATTCATGTTGCATTTCCAGGGACAGAAAGCGATGGGCTATCTCCCCAATGGTAAAATAAATCACCTGATAGGGCTTTTAATCCTTCCCCTACTCTATCCAAATTTGAAAAAATGCTTTAGCTATAAATGCTGCTGCACGGCACTTTTTCTGAGTTTTATAGAATGTCTGTTATGTTTTAGAACAGAAGCAATGTAATTAATTCTGTATTATGTGATTCTTCACAAGAGCCATGAACACACATGAGATCAGGCAATATCCGAGTCAAATGTCAGATGTTAAGAATACACTCACGTCTGAATATGGATTTCCCGACACAGAGTACTGAGCAAGAAATGTGGCATGGCAATTCAGCATACAACTCAAATCTGACTACAAATAAAGTAAAAAGCGGTAAAGCACCACAGACTGTAACTTCTCAATGAGAAATCTTCTTAGGCATACTGCAGGATGCTGCCCCAAGAAAGCCGGGAAAGCTGTGGATCTATGAAGTAAGCACAAAGGGGGTGCCTTTCCTGGTGCAGGTCAATTTTATTTCAGTAAACATGGGATAAAAGCAAGAACATAACGTCACGACGTAACGTCACCTTCCTCGTTTCCACCTTTAAGTGCAATATTGGCTGGCTGCGTCATCCCGCCTCCACATAGTTCCCCAGACGGACACCAGACATGGCCGCATTTACATATGATGACGAGCCTTCTAGGACACGTCTCTGATTGGCCACCCGCACTTTAAAGGTGGAAAACGAGGAAGGTGACGTTACGTTCTGACGAAGGGGGCGTGCCCCGGAAACGCGTTAACGTCATCAGCATACAGGAATCGTCCAGTAGATGCTCACTGCCTGTCAGCTTATTTTGCATCACATGTTTGTGAGTATGTCCTTGCTTTTATCCCATGTTTACTGAAATAAAATTGACCTGACTACAAATAAAATCCCCACTCTAGTCCCACTGTAAACCATCTCACAAATGATATATATATATATTTGTAAACTGTTCCCTTAAAGTGATCCGATCATTGCAGGGTCACTTGTAGTCTAACCGCAGACTGCAAAAGAAGCCCTCAGTACGGCCCTTGAATTGCTTGAAGGATAGTAAACTTGAACTTTGTTTAAGACGTTTGACCCCCTTAAATCCCACAATATACCATATGAAATTCCCTTATCACTGCAGGGTCAATGGTATTCTAACCCCAGACTGTAAAAGAAGCCCACAGCGTGGCCCCCTGAACTAGTGACACTGAAAATTCTTGAATGTGCTGCAATCTCTGTACTGGAGGAAACATCTGGAATTCTCTTTGATGGGATTAGGTCACAACGGCAAAGCCAGATGCAAATGCGACCTTCTGTTCTCTGCCCAGATGATAAAAGTCATCACACAATCAGCTTCCAGGGACAAGATAATGAGAAATAACTGCAATAGCATTCTTAGTATAACTCCTCTAAATTAAATCTAAATTTGTAACCCTGAGAGATTATTTTCAATTAAATGTTAAAGAGTAACAACATCTATTGAAATTCTAAAGGTGACAAGAGCAGACAGTTATTGTGGGATGGTTATTAAAGGGTAAGTCCACCCGACAGACACAGTTTAGTGAGTCACCCACTGGGCTTCTTTCCTCTCTTTGGAGATCTCCCCACAATAGAGCCTGGATATGTCAGCAGAGGTACTGTGATCTCTGTGAGAGGTAATGATGATTTTCACCCATAATTGCAATTTGTTTTTAACATCTATAGAAGGGAACTCCTTATTTTCAAGCCAAATGCTGGAGCTTGAAACATACAGTAGAATCCGAGGCCACATCTAGAGTACAAAGTACAGTTTTGTGTACCGCACTTTAAAAAGGACATTGGAGACTCAAAGGTGGACACCTAAGCCAATTAAAATCTTTGCCATACATTGGCAGGCTAAGACAACTGAGCATGTTCCATTAGAAATAACTGGATTCACCTTGAGAAGAACAACTAGTGAAAACTGTCAAACCCAATTTGATGTAAGCAGCGGTGGAACATTACAAAATGAACAAACTGTGACCAAACAACTAAATAACATGCTAGTACTTAAAGGAGCAAATTATCAGAGATTTCCCATGGTAGATTTTAGTCCACTACCCAACTATGAGCTGGTGTGCTATAAATGCCAATATCATTATAACTGTAAAAGTGATAGCAATTACACTCGACTGTAAAAAACATAAACCCAATAACACTCTTAGGTCTTTTTAACAAAATAGAAACAAACGCGGCTTTGTAATGCTACTCTAGGCTTTCATCTATGTTTGTGGTCAATAAGCCCGATGCAGGGGACATCCATCTCCCAAGATGACTATGAAAGCTCTAAGATCATTTGTGTTGCTGTGTTACAGTTTATATTGTAAACATAAAAGATGTTTCCGTGTTTCAGATTTTCACTTGCAACTATGTATCCAACGTTTCCTTCCTGAATTGACATTAATACATTAAAGAAGCAAACATGCTTTCATTTAGATCTTTATGCGCTGAGGGTGAGTAGGTCAGATCTTTATGTTGATGTAGAAAAGACACGATGATCAATGTATAAAAGAAGAACATATGTGAGACCTTTATGATCTGAATTCTTTTCTCATTTTTACAAATAGAAATTTCTCTTTTCAGCATTCTAAAGGTTTTATTGCATTTAATCAGTTAAATGTATTACATGCACATTATATGCTCAAGTTTTGCTCTATTTTCTATGTATTAGAGTGACACTAAACCCAGGCGTTAAATTCTGAAAATGCATTCCAGTACCTTAAAGTAGGGATGAGCCGAACACCCCCGTGTTCGGTTCTAACTCGAACTTTCGAACATGGAAAAAGTTCTAATTCGAACTTAGAACTCAATGCAAGTCTACTAACTTCTCGATCCTGTCACGGCAGAGAGCCGTGACAGGGGAGGGACTGGATTCCCCCCTTCCCGGTCCCATCCTCCAGCGCTGACTGGCGGAACGGACGGGGGAGGGGGCGGGTACAGCTGGCTCTGCCTCTATATAGGCAGAGCCAGCTGTCACTCACGCAGCTGTGCGGATCCAGACATAATTATCGGGATCTGTTTCAGCTGCGGCGTCTCAGTTTCCCGCGAGCTGCAGCTCGCGGCATACTGAGCTCTGGGTAATGGGAGGACGCTAGTTTGTGTCCTCCCATTACCCTTAGGAGAACTATGGAGAAAAGCCCTAACCCCATGTATCTTATTTCAGCAGCGTCACAAGGGGGGTGCGGCCCGTACCCGGGAGACACCATTGGAGTCGGGCACTCGGTCAAGGACCGACAGCCCAACAGTTGTTCGAGAGACAGAGGACTGGACCCGGCGGCATACCTTGCATCCCAGTACCTTAAAGGAGAACTATGAGGTGAGTGCTTTTCACTCACCTCAGTTCTAGCCGACCTGTGACAATGAGACTGTCACAGGTCGGCTCAGTCACCCGCCGGGTGATGTCCCCTCCTCTCTCTGCCGGCGTCCATCACCAAGATGGCTGCCAGCAGGCAACAGCGCTACCGCACGTGACATCGTCACACACATGCGCAGTGTCGTCACGCGCGTTCGGGATGCCTCTGTCTTTTTTTGTATCATTTGGCTATAGATCCTCAAATCATCTCTGAACTGGTGCTGACACTGTTCTTCCTTCTGAAGGGTGGCTACTTTTGTTCCCCATGGTGTTGTAAAGTAGTCACCTCTCCAAGCTCGCTCCCATAATGGACTACAATCTCATGTTTAGTTTACTAATTTGTAGCGAGATTGTAAGCCATTACGGGAGTGAGCTTGGAGAGGTTTCCATTAAAACCATGCTTCATGTTACAGCCATATTATTTTGGGTGTAACATGATGACATTGTCCCCCCCACTTCTCTGAATCGTTCCTGTTCTTACCTTGGTATGGACAGGGATGGGAGGGAGAATCTGCAGGAGCCAGAGCATTGCACCCACGATCCACTGGTCCTAGCTTTACTTGCTCCTATGCAAAAAAATTATATATATATTTTCTTTTATGAATATGTGTGCCTTTTAGCAAGCATTATGGGGGTGTACACTTATTTAGAATGTATCTATTGGGGACAGAACATTTCAGGGAGGGTCACATTGTATAAGTGAATTTTAAATGTTACAATTTCCAGAGGTAATGTATGCCTGCAATAAGATACGTGACCTTTTCTTTCTACACAGTTCTAACTTTTCAATCTATTTTCCAGCGATCTGCATGCAATGAGTAATCAGGACAAGGCAGTTACTTATCTGACAAGAGTCGGTCTTTTTCCACTCAATTTATATTACCTGATTCATAGGGTGCTGTATATTGTGCTTCTTCCTAGTCACCTGTCTTCAAGATAAATGGATATTATGTGCACTGTTCTTTTTGTGCCTGGATGTTTAGGAATTTTTTAAGAGGACCTGAACTGTGAGAGCGGTGCCCAAAGGCAAGCAGAGGGCAATGGACTAGTTTCCAGTATTGTCTGTGGTCTGCTTTCAGCTGACCTTTCCCCATTATTGGCTAACCATACCTTGTTCTGCAAGGTGCCTTGTGTTGAGGTGGCCATTTTGATTGAGGCAGGGCTTTGCTTCCTCATGTAAGAGCTGCCTCTAAAATGACTGATGATATGATGACAGCTGGGGTAATGAAAAAGAAACAGCAGGAGATGGTGGAGGAAGCACAGATCCACAGAATTAATTAAGGGAAATCCTTGCATGGCAGATCCTCAGGTACAGCTTCCCCACCAGCAAGGAGAACAGTGAGCAGCACACTAGTGACATCGCCAAATCCCTCTCCAAATCTGGTGAGACTTGCAGTCAAAGCCAGCAATGCCTTAGATGATCTCACACTGCAGATACATAGGTAAAGCAGAGAGGTTCTTGCACTGCAGGGATCCTCAGGTACAGTTTCCTCTCCAGCAAGGAGAACAGTGAGCAGCACTGTAGTGACATCACCAAATCTTACTCCAAATGTGGTGACACCAGCAGTCAGAGGCAGCAGTGCCTTAAAACTCACACTGCAGATATACAACTGAAGGCACAGAAAGTGAACTGCTATTGGACAGATCTCCCATCCCCCAACTGACCCGCCGATTCCCGACCTCTGTATAGTGCGCTCTCGCCCCCAGCGCCACGACACAAAGCAGAGCAGCCGGCAGCTAGCACACGATCCCCGATGACAGGAGGAAGACATCCGCGTCACGTGACAGCCCACAAGCAGCGGTGTATTTAGCTTGCAACGGTGCAACGCCGCTCTCAGCGAATCTGCCGCTCCAGGCAAACGCCTTGTTTGCCTCGCGGCAGATACGCCCCTGCACGTAGGTCATAATGCCAACACTTCAGGGTTAGGGTTAGGGTTAGGGTCCCTTCTCCAAGGTGACAAAGTTACAGTGGATGTATATCTTTTGTGGCTATTGAAGAAAACATTTCAATAGCTTTTTTTTCGATGGGGCTGCAGCTTTTAAAATAAATTTTAAAAAAAACAATATTGAGAATGCAGCTTCCAATGCTAGAGAAATATCCAATTTCCTCCAATGTAAAGACCCCGGTGTTATAAAATTATATGTCAATGTCCCGCCTAACAGTAATGACACATCATTCACCTAGCAGGAATACAGCAATAGTATTCACTCCAAATGGAATTCATCCTTTCTTCTTTTTTCTGAGTGCTGCAGTAATAGATCACGAGTGGCGTCATTTACAAAATGTAAACAATAGCATGTATCGCCAGCACATCAGCCACCGCCATTGAAGTTCCATTTATTCATCAATAAAATACAGAGAGAACTGTATCTTTGTGACGATCACATAGAACTTAAATGATTCATGCTATTGTACACATAATTCACACAGTATTGAGCAAACATTACACACAAATACATAGTAGTCATCTGTCCTATTCCAAGTACAGCAAATGTTACTTATACCTGACCGTGAAATAAGAAATGTGAGAGAAACAACCATAAGATTTGCAGTTTGTTTAAAGTGGACCTAACATCAAATACATATTTCTGTATTAAGTATTACGGAATGGGTAGGGGGTAGCACTATCTATGTATAATATGTATTTATAATAATATGATTCTTATGTATAATATCTACTGTATGTACAGACATTCCTCGGTTAACGACTTACCTGCTTTGCGACCTAATATAATACCTACTGTGGCATTGCGTGGCAATACCACGTTGTTATGTGGCCTCAAAGTCACCCAGGATTCTCAGCCAGTGGGGCGGAGTGGCTCCAAGAAACAATTACTTGTTGCAGTAAAGAACTGGCTTTTTAGTCCTTTCCGGGTTTTCTGGATTATAGTTGGGATCCTGGAGCCGGGAGATTTTGAAGAGCATTTGGAGGGATGAAATCTCTATTCCTGGGTCAGTGCGTTAATAGTGGGCCAGCACCCAATGATTGTGCTCCTGTGCAAAACGCTTATGAAAAGGGTGCTGGCTGGTGTTGAGGGCTTCACCTGGGAGACAGGAGACCTCCACCTAGGAGTGGAGTCCAGTGCACAGGGAGATGCAGGTTGTGAACAAGTTGTACAGGTTATCATGGTACTAAGGTTGTCTGGAGGAAACAGACGGTGGCTCTGAGGATTGAGGCCGGAGCAGCAGTGCCACAAGAGAAAAATGTTAAAGGATTGGGACACTGTGAGTGTGTGGGACAACCTGAGAATAGTGTGCCAATATATGTTGTTATGCTGAAGACAAGCTATTTTTAGTTGGAATGCTGTGGCTGCTAGACTATGAAGAAAATTAAGACTGTTCCTGCTTAAGAAAAACGGCTTTGAGACTGATCCCTGCATGCTTACCATTGTGCTAAGTTCCCAAAATATCACATTATGTATAACAGGGGCGCCCACAATTTTTCATCTGGAGATCTATTTTTTAAATGACGAGCTTAATGAGATCTACCAACGAAAAAACACCTGCATTTAGGGGCGGGAGGGGGCGTGGCAGTGCATTGAAGTCAACTGCCCTCTCTTCTCTCTCTCCTCGCGCTCTCTCCTCTCTTTCTCTCCATTTTCTCTGCTGTCTCTTCTCTCACTTTCTCTGCTGTCTCTCTCCTTTCTGTCTTTTCTTACCTCCACTGCAGCAGCTTCGCAAGTCTCGTCTCTCCTTCCCGCCTGCGGCATCTGACACATTCAGCCGCACGAGCACTGCAGGAGGACAGGACACAGGTCAGTGAGCCAATCGGGATCTACCAGTTCTCGCTTTGCGATCTACCTAATGGGCATCCCTGATATATAATATCTATGTATAATAGTATGTATGACCTTTCAGATATCACTGTGCTCTCACTGACAAGGTGCACAACACACTTTATGTTACAAAGTTATACACTGTGCAGCGGTAATGTACAGTATGCATGCAATAAGATACATTACTTTTTCTTTCTATACAGTTCTAACGTTTTAATTAGTTTTCCAGCGATCTGCATGCAGTGAGTAATCAGGACAAAGACAATTACTTATATGGCCAGAGTTTGTCTTTTTCCACTCAATTTATATGACGTATTTCACAGGGTGCTGTATGCTTTGTTTCTTCCTAGTCGTCTATCTTCATGATAAATAGATCTAATGTGCACTTTTCTTTTTGTGCCCAGGTGTTTGGGGAATTTTAAGAGGACCTGAAATGTGGAAGCGGTATCCAAAGCAATCAAAGAGCAAGGGGCTAGTCACAACTATTGCCTGTAGTCTTATATTTCCCCATTTTTTTACTAACCATGCCATGTTCTACACGGTGTCTCTGTATGGGGGTGGCAATTTTGATAGGGACGGGGCTTTGTTTCCTCATATCAGAGCTGCCTCCATTAGGACTTGTGATCTGCTGCTTGCTGGGATAATGATCAAGAAACAGCAGGTTTGTGCCTGGAGGTTTAGGAATGTTTTAAGAGGACCTGAACTGTGGAAAAGGTACCCACAGGCAAGCAGAGGGCAATGGACTAGTTGCCAGTATTGCCTGTGGTCTGCTTGCAGCTGATCTTTCCCCATTATTGGCTAACCCTACCTTGTTCTGCAAGGTGCCCTTGTGTAGAGGTGGCCATTGAGGAAAAGGCTTTGCTTCCTAATGTCCGAGCTGCTCCTTTAATGACTAGTGATATGATGAGTGCTGGAGTAATAAAATGAAACAGCAGGAGAGGCAGTGGGAGCACAGACCCATTAAATGAATGAGGGAGAAGCAGGGAGATCCTTGCACTGTAGGTCCTCAGGTACAGCTTCTTCTCCAGCAAGGAGAACAGTGAGCAACACAGCAGTGACATCACCAAATCTAACTCTAAATCAGATGAGACTTGCAATTAGTATTATATATATAGATATAATGTTATATGATCTTTCTTCAGACACACGCACAGGTAAGCTCAGGAGAAATTACAAACAGAATGTAAATTTGCAAACCTCAGGTTTCTAGAGGGTCTGGTCTCATTCAAACAAATGCCATTATTAAGATAAACAGTATTGTGAGAAGCTAGCTTTCTCAAAATGGGATATACGGGTGTTGTTTATTTAGAGCTATAGCTGCTTTCTTTTGTTTTTCCATTGTTCGGATTTAGCTTTCGTACATTGGGATATTGTTTTGGGGAAGCTTTGTGCCAACAACACACCTAAGCTGGTCAACAATAGCCTGGCCTTTGGAATTTGACTGACCATAGATGGCTTTTGCGGTTCTGTGCTGCCATCTAGAGTTGGAAAAAGAGAAATACCTGTCATAGAAATCTGATGGAGTAGATTAATTTGAGGGCAACGCCCACAGGTGGGCTACCAATGTTTCTAAATAAAAGCCAGGAGTCTAGGTGACTCAATAGGATTTTACTGAGAAACTTTGACCGGAAAACCTTGCTGTAACAGAGGACAACACTAAGCCAACACAAGAAGCCAGTTTCCTGAGAACGCTTAACCCCCACAAAGTCCTGGTTAGTATGGAATTTGTAAACCAACAACAACCTCAGCTTAGTGACTTTTAGTTACTTTTAGGCTGGGTTCACACCTGAGCATTTTTCAGCGCTGATCGAATCGCTGAAAAACGCTCAGCAAGTGAAATCCCATAAATTCCTATGGGCATGGTTCCCACCTGGGCGTATTTCAGCCAGTGGAAATGCGCTGAAAAACGCCCTATGCCCAAATAAGTACAGGAGCTTCTTTGGGGCATATTTCAGCGCGTATCCATTGTTATTCCCGAGTGTGGCTCAGGATTAAAAAAGCGGTAACCCTGAGCCACACTCGGGAATACACAGTAGGTCTTACCTTGTCCGCGATCCCCGCTGTCTCCTCTGCCGCTGCCGTCTTACAGGCTCCATCCCTTGCGAGCGTCCATGTCGCAGGGGGGCGTAACCGGTGGGAAGTTTCAAAGTTTTAAAAAAGCGAAAAAAATAAAGGAAAAAAGAAATCATACCGCCAGGGAGGTATAAAAACGAGCGTCGAACGCGCGTTTCACTGAACGAAAAAACGCGCAAATAACGAGCTGAAAAACGAGCAAAAAAAACGCGCCTATAGTACGCCCAGGTGTGAACCCAGCCTTAGTTTATTCTCTTATAGGAAACATAGCATGTGCTAGGATAGAGGGACAGTGCATACATTTGTATGTATGTATCTATGTAGCTGCCTGCACGTTTTTGTATTGTTTTACCTGTAACAAATTAGTTTATGCGCATAGCATTTTTTTTGTATAATAAAAGCATGTTAGTGGGTCATTCTCCGTGGCTTTACTACAAGAATCAGATACAAAATAAGAGCTGTAAAAGTAATCCAAGCAAAACAAAGTCAGAGGCAGCAGTGACTTAGATGATTTCACAAAGTAAATATATAGCTATGAAGCTGTAGGCACAGGCAGCACACTGCTGTGATTCAAAAGAATTCCAGACAAGGTAATTCTTAGGAACAATTACAATTTCTAGATGTTTTCTATATCATCTTCACTTTTAGAGTTCTGTTGCCCTTTAACGTCTCATTCATGAATTTGTATGCTTGTAGAAACACAGAATTAATGTTATAAATGAAACTCTTTGATCAGTGATCATTAATGCATAGTTCAATGTAATGACCCATTTAATGGAATGAATAGCACGTGGCAACTGAATTAATTGTTCAGCACAAATTAGAAAATGAAACAAATTGCTGTAAATCGATAGAGCAGAGACATTCCTCATTATTTTAAGAGGTTGCGGTTAAAGGGATCCCCGGACTGTAACATCCATTAGGAATCATGTAAACCTTGGCTGTTAATTTCGCTATTGCTATGAAGACTTTTCAAGGGTTCTATAAAATGTAGGGCCATCATACTTATGTCTTTAAAGTTATTCAGTATAACCTATAGAAATGTGACTGGGGTGAACTGGTGGCAACTGGGGCAAAGAGAAATAGGACTGTTAGCTACAGCGACCATCGTTAACTACAGAAGACCTGCTTGTCCTTATACCCGAACTGTGCTGTGACTTTACAGTAAGACTGTGTAAGCTCCAAACAGATTTGTCAGAGCTTACAAAGAGCTTTCCACCAATCACAAGGCACCTATCATTGTCACATGGGAGCAGGCCCGGCGGTACCGTAAGGCAGGTCAAGCCACGGCTTGAGGGCGCCCGAGGGGTGAGGGTGGAAAAATAGCAGTGGGTGTGGCTGCAGCATGGATGGGGCTCCGGGCTTTGGCCACTGTAAGCTTGGCCCTGCCCCTAGCTTCTCTCTCTCTCTGCAAACGCTGCCTGAACGACTCTGTACAGTGCCTGAGGCTGAGCCGCTCATCCCGCTGTACCTGCCGTCTGATGACAGCGATCTTTAAATGTGTCCTCTGTGGAGTGCGCTTGTCATCTTGGACTGAATAGGTAAGTTAACTGGTGGGTTTTTTTCTCTCCCCACTCTGCCTCCTCCGGAATCATAAGCTGCCTGCAGCATGTGTATGGGGATGTTGGAGTGACGTTGTGTGTGTGTGGGGACGGGGGCGGCAAAATGAACCTTCGCCAGTGTTGGCAAAAATCCTTGCACCGGCCCTGCATGGGAGAAGGGGAATGCCACACTCTTCCATACCTGAATGTGATGGCTATTTCACTTTGCTTCCAGAGGGCAAATTAAGACACACGAGTAAAGAGAAGGTGAATACCTTCTGTCGGAAAGGGGTGGAATATAGAGACCTTTTCCTTTGCCCCACATGAATAAGAGAAAAGGTCACTTTAAAGAGAACCTGACAGGAATAGCCATTTGTAAGAATCCAAATCTCTACTTTTAAGTTAATACAATAATGTAGACTTACCTCTCAGTGATGGTTATGTGTGCTGTTATTTAGCTGTATTGTCGCCTTGTCAGAGGAGACATGCCAGCCCAGTGTCTTCCTGTAAGGTCTCCAGGGACCCTAGCCTGTCACTTGCATGAACCAAGGCTGATAGTTGGCACTCTGGGTTGCTGGAGAAACTCTCATTTAGGAAAAGCCTTTTGTTTTTCTACCATTTAGCCCCGACAGTAACTTTGCCATATATCAATTTCTATATTTTCTGGAACTGGATTTTGTATCAACAACAAGCTCAAGCAGTTCTTAGAACACCTTTAAAGTCCGGTGCTTCTACTTTGACAGAGCAGGGATGCAAGTAAATAATCACAAACCAAGCAATCCGTGAGAGGTAAAGCTGCACTAGAAGAGATTTCGAATTTCAGAGGTTCTCTTTATACAGACTTGTTGCACTTCAAAATACATTGAGGGGAATATAGCAAAACTGGAGCACACAAAGTCTGGAGCAGCTGTGCATGGCAACCAATCAGCTTCTCTCTTTCATTTTCAAATCTTAACTGAACAAACTGAAGAGAGAAGCTGATTGGTTGCCATGGGCAACTGCTCCAGATTTTGTCTGCTCCAGTTCTGAGAAATTTCCCTCGTCATGAGTGGCAGTGAAAAGCACCCATATTGCATTGATTTAGCTAAGTGTTTTTTGGGGCTCCCTGGATACAGAAAAGGGGAATCTGAACCTTACAGTGGTATAGAGGCGTTAGCTGCCAGCTCTCACTTTCACACCAGCATCATATTTTAACATTGTTACATATGTCACGGGTTAGCTTAAACTTCACCTACTTCCAACTTCAGTTTTGACAAAAAGCGGCGTTCAAACTTTGGTATTTAGTGTATCTCTAGCCAAACTTTTTTTTAGTTTTTCGATAGAGCGTGAAAGTGTTAAAATCTCAGTTAGGGGGTTGTGAAGATTCTATTTAATCATTGTCACCGAGACAGCAAGTGATGGGAAAGCTAAAAGAATACAGTTGTAATCAATATAGAAATTGAGGGGAAATCTTCCAATGGGGACACTGAATCACAAAAATCACTCATGTCATAACCCAGCCACGATCTCATCTGTGACAATAACTCATCCAATATCACTCCATCTGTCCCCATGATGTATTTGAAGCGGTCCTTGAGTTCACAAATAAAAAGTTAGTGTCAGAATGAAGCGGGCCAAATATTTATGCTTCCAATGAGCTCAACAGATTACATTTTTGTATTTACCTGACATGTTGTAAGATAAATAGAACTCCAGGAGACTCTATAGGGATAAATAACGCCGGACAGCTGGAGAATGTTCTCAGCGCAGATTTTAATTTAGTTAAATAAAAGAAGAGGCTTTGGATGAGTTTGTTGGATGAAGTTTCTTTGCTATGTGGAGCCTGTCGGTAGAATTATGTATTTTTTATTACAACTTCAGCTTCAATTGCAGGAGGTAATATTGATAATCCAGATAAGACCGAATGTTCAGAATTCACTTTTTCTCTTCCAAATATCTTTGAAAGGCTGGCGGTAATGAAAAACTCTTTGGAACATTATAAATATTTATTGGAAATGTTCACAGATATTTATGCATCCATTTTAGGATATTCATTTAGCACATTACTGTACATCGTGGTGCGCTTCATCGAAAAAAGAACAAAAGGGCATTTCTGATTTTCACTGTGTCATGGACCATTGGCAGCCCATTCAAAGGAAACGGCTGCCTTATCGCAATGCATGTTAAGGAGCATGATAACGTGCTAATGTTTTTCCATTAGCAAAAAGCAACATGGACATCTTAAGAGTGAAATGGACTTTAAATGGCTTCTTAGGGTTACAGAAGTTCCTTTCAACTTTCTTGGAACCTCTTTGGCCTCGTTACTGTTTATATTCTTTCGTTTGCCTTTAAACAAAGAGACAACGAAAAAGAAGTAGAAAAAAAAAATGAAAACCAACAATATACAGATAATCAAATACACAAAAAAGACAAATACAAAAAAAAACACTAAATTATTATTATAATACAGGATTTATAAAGCACCAACAGTGTGCACAGTGCTGTACAATATAAGGAAGACATTACAGTTACAATGCAAATGAAGACAAGATGGTAAGGAGGGCCCTGCCTGTGAGAGCTTAAATGAAATAAACTAGCGTAAAGGCCGAACATGGGGAAATCAGTCGATTTCTCCATCCACACTGTGTGTCCGCTGCAGTGCTATCGTATTTAGGCAGCTGGGGATCCTATGGCTGTCTGCATACAGCGGTACTACCAAACAGTGACTGTATCTGATAGGATACAGTCACTGTGCTGCCAATAATTTTCCACCTGGCTCAGACAACTTTTAAATTTTCTTTTGGCAAGGTCGGTGGTGCTGGCAGGGCCTTCAACAGCTCTAATTTTGGCCAGTTAAAGGCTCTAATGTTTTTGCATATATCTTCTGCTAGCAAGCAGTAGATATATGGAAAACGATAAAAAAACCAAAAAATAACTTTTTCAAAGGGTTAATACTTACCTGTGTCTCCGCCGTGAGCTCCCGTCCGAACATCTAAAAATTTCTCGGGCGTACGCAAATGATCGTGGGGCAGGAGCACGCGCAGTTATAAAGATATTTGCCCGGGAGACGAGGAGAGACACAAGGTAAGTATATGTAGCAGCGTGCACCCGCACAGACTTTGTGGGACATGAGAGAAGAGGAGTCAGCGCTGGATCAAGGAGACCCGCACCAGCGCTAGACGGAAAGCTAAAAACTACAGGATAGTAGAAGAAGATGATAGGATTAGGAGGCATCGTTTAAGGTAAGTCCTTACTTTAGCACTGTGAGGGTGGGACTTTAGCCTTTAATGTCACTTTAAGCAGGAATCATATGAAATTTGAGCCATAAGTGAGGGCCTTAAATACCCTTAAATTTTAGGTAAGAGTAGGTAGTTTATTTTTTTTAATGTGTGTTTTCCTTTATCTCAAGCAAATTTCACCTACTTAGTACAATCAACAAAATTGAGAATTTCCACTCCAACAAAATTTGTCATAAAATAAGTAACTCTGAATCAGTGGGTTTTTTTTTTTAAATCCCTTAACGTGAGGAGAATTCTTCTTATAGGGACACTTTTTCCCTGAGACAACTGTCAAATTTATGTCTGGGGCAGGAAGTGAGAGGAAATCACCCAAACAGGGGCAAAAAAAAGGCAATACAAAATCTGCCAAGTCCTTCCTTACCGTCTCTAGAAAGAAAATGGTTTGGATAGAGTTCCACTTATGGTTACAGCCCAGTAATAGGATCTTCCTAAAGAAGAACACAGTTGCATCAAAGGCTACATTGCCAACATTGCACAGCAGGTGATATTGATTGTAGAAATATTTGCGTCGTCCCTGATGATGTGGCAGCACAGCCCCGAAGCATATGGAGTGAAGGTGCTGGTTTTGTTGGCATAATGTGATATATTAGCTATGCAGCACAGGGGGCCTAGAGCAGTCTAAAAGCAATAGGAATATGCATAGCATGTGCACTTCAATCAGGGTATTATTACTTATATTTTATTATCCCTCTAATTTATTCACATTATTCTCTGGTGATTTTTTTCTACAGTACAATATGAATTTATCATAAAGATAATTTATCATAAAGATAAAATGACTAGTCATAAAGTTTCCCCAATATAAAAGTCAAAGCTCTCTCAGTGTTGTAAGAACTCTTAGACTATAACAATGTGGCGATGGATACTTTCATCACTGGTTATTTAAGAGTCACATTTTAGGGGTCCATATTGGGTTTAGGGTCCCAAGCAGAACGTCAGCCAAAAATAACTGAAATTTAACTGAAGGCAAAACTTTTTTTAAGACAGAGTAATTTGGATAGAACCACTATCCAAATTACTCATCTTTTTTTTTTTTTTTTTTTTAATAATTAAATAATTCTTTTTGTATTCTGTTTAATAATGTAAAGAATTTTACTTGAAAGAAAAGTCTAAAACTAAAGAATACAGAAACTTACAAAAAAATAATCTTTATTTATATGCTTAATAATGTAGCCTTAAAATTGAAAACATTTAAAATTAAATTATTACTAAATTATTACTAAATTAGTAATGTAGCCTTAAAATTGAAAACATTTAAAATTAAATTATTACTAAATTAGTAATGTAGCCTTAAAATTTAAAACATTTAATGTTAACCAGCCACGCGTCCAGTGACCAATTATATCACCAAAAAGGTCCATCAATAAATGTGTCTCTTGAAAGTAAACAGTAAAAGATGGATAAATGATCAATGTTCTTTGTGTATGCTTTGGAAGAACTTTAGAAAGATTACAGAAAATACCATCATCCTTGAATCAATCAATTAAAAAACTAAAATCAAAACTTTTTGTTTTCATTTTGGATCTCGTAGCAAAGGGTTTAAACTGTCAATTTTTTTTCGACATTTGTGTCTCATTATGTAGATTTCCCCTCACTTCCTATCCAGTAGAGTCAAATAGAGTGAAAGAATGTGAGGGATATCTCTCTTGGACAGATTTCATGGGAACAAGGATGCCCACTGGAAAATGTCTCCTCTATTCCTGTTCTGTTTTGCAACTAGATATGTATATTTGGTTTCGTTCTGAATGGATATTTGTACGAATTTTATTAAATTTGTTCATTCCGATGCATCCAAATTCCCCAATTCTAACACATCCGAATGCAAACGAATCCGAATGCTCGTTTAATGAAAATTCGGATACATCTAAATTTCGTTCAAAATGAAACTAATTCGGACATGTGACTGTTCCCTGGCCAATACGATTTTGGGTCATGGGGGTTGCATTACGGGCAGGGTAATGCGACTTTGTTCCGGAACGAAAAATCAGACAGATCCGAAAATCAAACCGAATCATATTTTGCATCTGGAATCCAAAAAAACGAAAGAAAAAAATGGATCTGAAACATAGTTACATAGTTATTCAGGTTGGAAAAAGACACAAGGCCATCAAGTTCAAATTATAGAGATAAGGAGGAGAAAAATAAATTAGATAAATAAAAAAGACGGAAAACCTAAAACAGAACGCGCTGCCCACAGTTACCCACTGTTGATCCAGAGGAAGGCAAAAAAAAAACCCTTTAAAGCATGGTTCAATTTGCCTTGGAGGAACTTAGGAAAAGCCATCATCCTTGTATCAATAATTTGAAAGAGGTCTTCACTCTTTTCATGGAACAGCTGAGAACCTTCTAACATAGACAAGCGCAAGCACGGAAATGTTGTTCTATATGGGCTTACACGGATTGTCATAGTAAAAGCAGCGTGGTGATAGCCTCATATCAGTGTTGGTGAGAATGATCTTTACCCCTGTGGTGCAGTGGGTGTTATCAAAAGGGTTAGAGAACAATGACTTAGAAAAGAAGAAAGCTGTACTGGGGGAGATCTTCATGTGCCAATCCTTTATTTCCCATCAGCCAGATGCAAATTCAAAGCCATTGGTGTATACTACATACTTGGATCCCAAACCCTATTCCTCAGAAGCCGTGATGCACCAATGATGGTCAAAAGGCCAGCTTTATGCAGATTGGAATAAAGAGTTCTATAATATTAGGCTATATTTGAACTGTACACCAGCGGTTCTGGATGGGCATTTAACTGACGGCACATAAACCATTAATTTGCAAGGCTCTTCTCACTGTCCTGAAATGAGGATAATCCTCTTATTTTTAGGATATGTGATGGAATGAGACGTGTGAATTCCTTCTTTTCCAAGAAGGCTTTATTGATTAATTTGGAGGGCTTTTCGATTGCTTTTGTCCCTTCTCACCATGACCTATACAGTTATATAAAACCGTATTTAGAGACAACGCACTAAAACACGCGCCTCGCCGTATGTACAAACATCCCATTGTAACAGTTTGAAAGAAATGATGCAGACAAAATACTAAACAATTGTACATGCATATTGTGAAGCAGCACAGACTTGGAAAGAACAAGTGCAATGTCCCAGAATGTTCCCTGACTTGCACAGATGGCAGAACCCAGCCGCAAATGTTAGTTGGCAGGGAGCTCCCAGTCCACACATTCTTCTCAGATATAAAACTCTCTCTCTTAGCGTCCATTCCCTTGCTGGGTTCATTATTTCATTCGCATATAAAATATTGAAACTCACTTTTGTACTATTTAATTAAAACACTTTGGGAAAGAGAAAGAAAAGAAATGTAAATCTTATGTAAGCCCAGCTTTACTAAACGCTAGCCAATAAACAAACTTTTCACATCCTTATAACTTCCATAGAGTTTCCACCGTGAAAAAAAGAACTATATCTCCTAAAAAAACGTTGTTTTTTGCGTCATTATATATCGGTTACATGAGCAATGTCTTTCTAGCTGAGTTCGGAACGCCAAGGGCTTTTGGCAAATTATTTTTCCACAGCTCTGCAGGAGCCGCTGTCAATAAAACAGCTTGGTTAAGCTTATCTACTTTTAGATGACACGGGCATGGGCATAATATAAACTATTGTGGCCAAAGAGACCATATTACCAACAATAAAAATACACACACAGATAAATCAGCATTTTTTCTCTTCTATAAATTATTTTTTTTAAATTCACTTGCAATGTGCCCTTGAACATGTTAGGGAGTTCTTCCACTACATGAAGAGTCAATACCGTAGTACAGCCCCCTCCCATCTGCCACATCATAGCGCTTTCCTCTTCTGGGAGTGTCTAATTACTGTCTGCGCTAGACCAGCTCCTCTGTCCCTCTCCTCACCACCTTACATAACTTTTATGTAGCTTTTAGGGATGGAGCAAAGGGGAATACTATAGAGCCATGGTTCTCAACTGGTGGGTCGTGACCCCATTTTTAGTGGGTCGCCACATGCCTTCTAGTGCACTAGGTGAGAGGCACCTCAGCCTCCCCCATAGCGCAGCAATGTCAGTTCTTGTGCCAAGCAGCCATTCAAAATATGCTGCCTGGCGCCAAGTGTCAGCTTAAGGTGAGGTGGGTTCGGGTGGGGTGGGGCTATGGCCGCGAGGGAGCTCCAGCCATACATGAATTGCTGACAGTTCCCTCACGTGGCCGGAGTGACATCACTTTCTGGCTCCCGTCACCTCTACAGGGTGCGCAAGGGAGCTGAACAACCAATGCACCTATGGATGGAGCTCCGTCACAGTACAGCAGCTCACACTGATCCCCTAATTTTTGTGTGAATGTCTGTGAGTGTGTGAGATTGTGTCTGTGGTTGTGTGTGTCTGTCAGTGTTTTAATCACAAACTACCACATAATTGCACCTACTGCTCATTCTGGTGGGGAAGGTGCATTTCGTTCCCATTCCTTTGAATGCAACCCTAAACACACCTCACACCCACAGTTTGATCGATTGCACTGGAACATGCAGTACCGCAATGCCGTGCATTCCAGTGCGGTTTGGCTCGCGCCTTAATGACCAAGGACAAATTTGGGTCCTGAGTTTATACAGGTTGAGAACCACTGCTATAGAGCAGTGGTTCTCAACCTGTGTAACCTCAGGACCCACTTTTGTCTTTGGTCCTTAAGTCGCGACCCAAGTTGCACCGCATTGGAATGCATGGCATTGCGGTACCGCACGTTCCAGTGCGGGTGATCAAACTGTGGGTGGGAGGTGCGTTTGGAGTCGCATTCAAATGAATGACAACTTAACACACCTCCCACACTAGAACAAGTGGTGGGTGCAATTGCATAGCACAGTGCGTTCATTTCGAGGGTCTGTGCGATTAACACACTGTACTAGTGTGAACGGGCCCTCAAAAACAATTTGTACAAATAGACATGATAGATCCAGAGATTGTACAGTATATACATGTCATTGCTAATGTCCTACATATACTGCAATAAGTAAAAAACAGTACATAGGAGATTGAATCATTGGACATAGTAGTAGGTCTTCCTTGTGAAAAGGATACCGGAGAACCCCAAAACATTCGTCTTGGCCTCTCACCTTTTCCAGGCTGATTTGTTTGCCAAAATACATTTTGTGTATATGTACATTTTGGCTACTAATATGTACAATTGTTTGAACTCTGAGTGGGCTAGTAGGAGGGGAAATCTTTTTGGAATGTCCTTGTAACTTCAGAGTTTTGAAGGTCTTAGACTTGAAGGAAAACAGACTTCCTTGTCAGAGGTAATAACTTTAACTGCACATACATTTTCTGTTTCTCAATTGTGCCAAGGTCTACATTTTTTAAACTTTTTTTTAACTAAGATTTTCATTCCAACTTTTATTTTTATGATTTGAAGCTCCACATCAGTTCTGTATATTTTGAGTAGAATATTGTTGTGGCCAGGGGCTTAAAGTGGTATTAAAAGTGAAAAGCTATATCAAATTCTGATAAAATCACTTAAATGAATGCTGTTTCTTCATGTTTAAAAGTTTTAGTTTCCTGCATAATCATCTGATCCCTTGAGCACTGGCCCTGATATCCTGTTTTTGGATGGCTCCTTTTCCTTGTAGGGCCTTATGGAGGCCCCCTTGTGTCTCCACAAATACACAGGCACAGCAGGGCAAGACACTCTTCTGCTCCCCATTCTCCTTCCTCCTTCCCTCTCTCCTCTCTTCTCTAATCTAGTAGATGGATGACCGCTGGAGACTGCTCTGTCCCTTGTGGTCTTTCAGTGGACATGAAGTTCAGGGAAGCCGAGCTGAGAGACTTGGATCTATTCAGAAACATGACAACTGCAAGTGTTTGGGCAAAAATTTAAATAAAGTCTTTGCTGGGCAATGTATATTTTTTAATTTGGATTCATTATCGAAAAAAAGTTTGAAAGTTTAATACTACTTTAACTACAAACCACAGAGCCCCATTGAAAAATTGTAATGGTGTCCCCATTGTGCGGCATACTGTGGCACCTGGCATTTTGTAGCCAAAATAAAAAAGCCCCTTTTATCCCTGTTGTTCAGTATATTTTCAGTTCAGTATATTTATATCTATATTGCACAACTATTTATACCATCTGTTTACTGGTGGCCTAGGGTGGTTTATGCACTCCTCCCATTTTTACCCATTTTACATATGGGGGCCAAGGAAGGTTTTCATTATGATTGAACACTTTTTTTTTGGTTTCCTTCTGTTTGCTTTTAACACATCAAAAGTGCAAATTACATTCTGCAATATGCCCCTTTCATGAAAGCACAAAAGTGATGCTTCTGATACAAAGCATGGGGAAATTATGTGTCTATAAAATAAATGCTTTTCAGTTTTGTGTATGTATTATTTTTTTTATTATTATTATTATTATTATTATTATTATTATTATTTTACCTACAAAAATGAACAGAGTAAAAAAGAGTTTACATATAAATGGTATTAAAAAAAAGTGCCTTAAACTAAAAAAACTAATTAGGGTTAACTAAGGCATGAGAGGAGGTTCAATAACATAAATCTTTATTTATATATGATGTTTTTATGCTTATTATTTTTTTAAATAAGCAAAATAAATTGTAACAACACTGTCACAATGTATTTATGAATGAACCCTGCAAATGCTATCTGTAGAGGTCAGTAAGGCAGGAGCACTTATTTCCACTTTTGATTCACAGGTCAGTGCCTGACTGCAACAGGAGTTTCGCTCTTCCAGTGTCATATGTGGGTGTTGCTGTCAGTTTGACAGCCAAATTCCACTCTGTGGCTCAGGAGTGTCGTTCAGCCTCCTTGTCCCCATGTAGCCAATAGGTCTCGGCTGTCAACTTGACAGCTGGGTCACGCCGTGCTTCTGGATTCCTGTTTGACAGTCAACCCTGCTCAGTGTATGAAAGACACTATAACCAACTTCTGATGTTTATAGCACAGCCTGGCTGTCAAACTGACCTCCAAGATATACAGTTTACACTAGAGGAGCCATGTAATCTGCAGGCTTAGCAGTGTAGCTAGTCTTGTCTAAGGGCCCCCACCAGGACCCCCCTCCTCTGCCCAGGACCAATACAGTCCCGTGGGCTATACCCATAGTTCCGCTACTGCAATAGATTCTCTGCTCCAGAAATTACCCCCAATGGGAAGATCAGTTTTGTCATTTTTAATCTGTGTAGATTGATGCTTTGGTACAGGGTTTGACCCATCTCACCAGCACCAGAGTCCTGTATAATATTTTACATACATTATATGTATCTACATATGTAGCTGTATATCACGTTTGAGAATCTTCACTTCAATCTAAGATAATGAGAGTGGAGGATAATATCACTTTAAGGACAAATTGTCTATTACGTAGTTGGCTCTTACTCTAGTTGACCGTCTCCCAAATGGCAGTTGGCTTTATCCCTTTGGCACATTCGCTACCCTTGCAGAGATGCATACTTGGCTCCATTGTACTCCCTGAGATGAAGTGGCTTATCTCCCACAAGGAGATACACAGAATTAATACTTGGACTGGTAATTACAGTTCAAGTGATGCTTCATCCCTCGATGTCTCGTCCTCTGGCTGCATATTTTATACGATCCATGAACAAGATGCTTGGCTGCTAAAAAAAAAGTCATTTCTGAGAGGTTGTACATTATAAAGGGCATACACAGAGCACAGTTGAGCTTATTTAGAGAGGTAGTGTGAAATAGAATAGATGATGTGAAGATGTCAGATGACCATTCTGCTATATGAGGTGATGATCTAATATCTATACGGTGGCTTTCAGAAGAGAAAGCAATTTTACTGGTTGGAAAACCTTGTCCAACCACTACAGTTTGCCCCGCGAGATAAGGCGGCACTAGGACTGGCTGCACACTTCTCTTCTCATCCACCTCCATTGCATACAGCTGAACTCCAGTAAATATTGTCTAAATACAAGAGTCATCGGTATTCTTCCTTGAATCTTGGTGAGCTTTGTGTATTTATTACAGATCTGTGCAGTAATCCAGTGTGACACTTGGAGCTTCCTGTAACAAAGACCACTCACTGCTGCTCTCTCTGCTTGTGCAGGGTGACTGGTCTTGTCTCCACCCCCTCCTGTAATAAAAAACAATCACTGCTGCTCTCTCTGCTTGTGCAGGGTGACTGGTCATGTCTCCACCCCCTCCTGTAATAAAGACCAGTCACCGCTGATCTCTTTGCTCGTGCAGGGTGACTGGTCTTGTCTTCACCCTCTCCTTTTCTTTTCTGCAGGCAGCCTGTAGTTGGTGGGTCCTGCTGGGTCCCTGTCACAGCTCTGCTCTCTGTACAGGCTATGTGCAGTATAGTGATGATGTCACCACTAATTTTATAAGGTAATAACTGAGAATGCAAACATTTTTGGTATGCACAGAGTGGATGTATATCCTTTGTTGCTAATGAGGAATATATTTGTATGAATTTTTTTGTGCCCAGTGTTCAACTTGAAAGAGATACTATAAGGGGCCCATTCAGATTTATGCGTTGTGGGAACACATTGCGTCAATGATCCATGTCCTGTTGAGTAGTATTCGCTATCTTTTAGAAATAGTGCCTATGTGTAATAATAAGATCTACTGATCAGTGTGAAAAACACCATTTTATATACAGAATTTTATCTACAGAATTTTATATACAGAAGATTTTATATACAGAATTTTATTATCACTTTTGCAAAACACCATAAAGTTGTTTTATCGGTAAAGTCCAATCTATGCCACTGTTCCTTGCACCTCCCAAAATGCGATGCACAGATTGGACTTTAGTGATATCTGAACTTTTATGTTTTGCACATTGATGAATGTTTTGAAATTGGAGATGGAGATTGGAGAAAGAGATTGGAAATTGAGATTTGGAGATTGGAGATTGGAGAAAGAGATTGGAAATGGAGATTTGGAGATCGGAGATTGGAGAAAGAGATTGGAAATGGAAATTTGGAGATCGGAGATGAACATTGGAGAAAGAGATTGGAAATGGAAATTGTTCACTTAAAAAGACAAGAGGCCACCAAATAAAATTAGTAGCTAGTTTAATCTCAGACTCTGAAGGGGATTCTTTACATTTAGCACACAAAATTGTGCATCTCCCTTCTCCGTGTAGTGGTATCAGCTGAGAGTATAGATTCATTCGAGAAACGTTTAGTTGCCTGCCTCAGTGGGTGCAATCTGTGTCTTTATTCAACCTTACCAACTATGTAACTGTGTAAGATTAGAGAGACAGGGAACCCTAAATAGGTTGGATATGGGACCATCATACAGTCGCCTGACCAAGTAACTGATGCACAAGAAAAAAATAACACTGCTGTTGTTTATGGGAATCAAGTCAGGTGCTTTTTCTCAATACATTTGCCAGAAAGTAACAGAAAATGGCGAAACTGTGAACACCATTCAGTCCAGTTACAGATCAGTAACAACCCGCACTCCAATCCCTAAAATAAAACCACTCTCATTTATAGAGCTGGCCTGGCTCTTTTCACCTGCCGTGTCCCTCCCATTTATTATCTCAGTTTTAATCTCTACATACAAAGCATTTTCCAGTTTCATGATACATCTGTCTTCCTTTTTTTTTTAATGGCGGCTGTTAATGGCTCTCAATCTGCACAGACATTAATGTTTTAACTGGTGAAATGAGGCAAAGTTATCAGTGGAGCAACACGTTCTCCTGACCCAACTACACATGATGCAAACCTTTCTTGTTAAAGTGGCACTGCTGCAAATTTAGTGAGGACCTAACATTAGATTTATTTTTTTCATATTAAAATCATGTATGCTGTACAATGTGTCAAAACAACATTTGTATATATTTTTTTAGCTCTCACAATATTTTTCCTGACAATGCCTTCATCTGCTTTTCTCTCCAGAAGGGAGGAGCCATTTTTTGCTCAGGCATCATCCAGGGTCCCTGTCTACTTCCTAGTCTGAGATGTGCAGGTCTTGGCTGTGTTCACAAATGTCTAAGGCTCCATTCACACATGACGGGCCAGCTTTTTCTTCTTTATCGAAATGTAACAATGCAATCTGTACCTTTTGGTACTAAAGACCAATTAAAACGGGGTTCTGTGCTTTCATGTAAACTCTTTCTGAAGTTTTATTATGTTCTGTTTTTATTTTAAGTGATTGCTTAGTTAGTTCCCTTATACTGTAGACAATTTGCACATCCACACTTTCTTTATATTACAGGAGACAAGCTGTACCTCATTTTACTGCAGGCACTGGTGATGTGGGTACCCACTTTACTTGCACGCCCAATACGCTCCAGGTGTGATTACCGCCATACACAGGCGGGCAGTTCCATCCGTTGTCAGCCTGCCATTGCTTTGTATAGGAGTCCCCAAAACATTCTCTCGACATCAAAGCTAACATTCGTGTACATGCTATCAAGATTGCTCAAACATCCTTTTTAATACCGCAGATACAGCACGTTTGGTCTAAATGGCACAGGCATTGAGCTTGATAAATTCTGTAAACATCAAAAATAAAGAATCTTGCTTGACCTGAAATAACAGGTGTAGTCTGCCCCTTAAGCTGCAAATTATTATCCATCTGTTATCTGACAGTCTCCTCCTAATGCAAGGATGGGAATACAGAATTACTGGTCTAGACATAATCTTCTCTATGCAGAATATTGGAGCTTTGTACTGACTACTTCTATAATTCATAGCCGGCACTGTATATATATTGTCACACATGGCTGAGCGCCAAATGATACTGGAAAATATATACAGTATATACACCCACTAAAATTAATAGCTTACTTATCTTTAGTGCAGAACTAATGACATCCTGTAAGGGTTTATAGAGTAATATAAAGGGCATAGCAGGGTTATCTTTTAATTGAGTACATTGTACGAGGTACAGATTACATCAAGATTGTAAAACGTACCTTGTGTAAGTAAAATAAACACACAAGTATGATTATTAATGTGAACCTTTAGTGGACCTTCAGGGCTAAATTAATGGGCTGTCTTAAGGCAATGCATGCTAACAGGTGGCAAAACGTGTTAACAAATCAAGTATTTTAAAAAGCTTACTTGCAGTGATTTTCCTCTCCATAAATTATGTTTTATTCACTTGCAATGTGAAAAAAAAACCCTAACGCAGCCCACTCCTTCTTTGCACATGATAGTCCGCTCCTGCTCTGGGAGTGTTTAATTACACTCTGTACTGGCCCAGCTCCTCCGCCCCTCTCCTCCCTACTTTCCATGGTGCGGGCAGGCTGGCCACCAGCTCCATGGAAATTAATGACCATAATCCAGGGAGGGTGGGATCCATTCAGGAAAGGATGGAAGTTTGCTTCTGTCCATGCCATTTCCGCCTTCTACCTTCTGCCATGCAACTGTAAAAGGGGGCTCATAGTATAAAGGGTGGCTCTGGCTCCTGATGTAATGGTGGCATGTAAAGTGGATCACTATGTAATGGCAGATGTAATGGCGGATGTAGTGGCGGAACACTACTTTTTTGTGCTTTTGCTTGTGGTCCCTCCTTAAAATCCATACCAGACCATATCCAGGATAAGGGTCTGGTATGGATTTTGGAGGGACCACGTGTAATTATTTCACATTTACAATTGTTACATTTTATACTGGAGTGCCTGGAGATTTTTCATGCTTTAAATGGATGCTGTGACTGTAAATGAGGTTGAGAAATGCTGATATAGAGACAGATAGAACTTCCACTCAAGACTTTTGTTCGTTACTGCATACTACTAAGCAACCAGGAGCAGAAACAGGATGCGGTGCAATGGAAGAACTGATAATATCTCAGATAAGAAACAAGTCTAACAAATAAGGGATTAGTGTACAAACATGAAAAACAAGTGGAAAGGCCACAGTATGATAAATATGAGGGCTACTGAAGGTCAATCTTTAGCAAGAGTTAAAGGATGGAATATAAACGGGCACCATTTTGCTTACCCTTTAAGGTCTCACCACATCATTTGTCTTGGCGCCATCTATGCTCTGAGTGTATCTTCTCCGTGGGCTTCATCCGCGTAAAGTCAATTGGTAATCACTCATCTACATGCCTAACCACTTCCCCAGGTCACTGATGTATGCAGAGATGCAAAGATGTCTTTGGTGTATGGGTCGTGCAGCGTGGTTTCACCTTTTCTATGCTGTGTGAGAGCCAGAATGGTGCGTCCAACATGAAAATAACTTTATCTCAGGGGACAGACTGGAGCAGAGGTTTGGTATATTAATATGCAGCTACAAAGTGGTTATAAGCTGAAAAGTTCACATTTGAAAGCAGTTTCTATACACATTGGTGTTGGAAAGGGTTTCTTTAATTAAAGCCAGTGGCCCAGCATCAAATGTCCACTGACAGATCACAGTCTGATGGATAGGAAACACTTACACCTGGCCCCAGATAGGCTGATACCTGTGCTGCTACCCTGGCTCCTTAGCAGTCAAAGTACACCAAGTAGTATTCAGGGACTGAGGACTAAGCCCCTAACAAAAATCTTCAAGTACATCTACATGTTCTCTTTTAAATACAAAAATATCCTCCAATGACAGGCATATGCTCCACATTTGTTGGAACTGTGATTGTATTATGTGTGTGTGGGGTGACAGGGTTGCTTTCAAATGTTTTTATTATTTTTATTTACAATTTATTATGCTTTAATTTTTAACACTTTTTTTTACTTTATCACTATCAGAAGGGGGATAACAAGCTCTTATGTGATAGCATTGGGCAGGTGACAGGTACACTTTAGAACCCTAATATCTCCCCTGGCCTCTACTCCAGCCAATCAAGCACATCTGTACTTGGCTGGCTGTTTACCTGGCATTTCAGCTGGAATTCTGATAACTCTGAACCCAAAAATGGTCAGAGCTGAGCTCTTCTAAGTTAATTGATTGCAGAGCAAATTGGGGAATTAATGTTTCCCAATCTTCCCCAGCTTGCCATCTTAATAGCATTTACCACGGTCCTAGGATCCCTGGAGTAGGGGGCGGAGCTCGGGAACCATGGTAGGGGGTTGCTTGAAGTGGAGGGGGGAGACACCTTTGCAATCCTATAAAAGTGATCAAGTGGCCTGTCACCTGGATCACTTTTACTGGATAGCCAGGAGCCGGCAAAAAAAACATTACCAAGCTGCGCCATGAGTTTGTTTTAACCCCCTTGCATTCCAGGACATTTATACATGTTTAAATGGTTTAAAGAAGAAGATCGCCATAAAGGCCAGGGAGCCAGCATTTTTAGAAGGGTAGCAAATGCCAGCCCTCATTACAGGTTTCCATTAAATAAAAAAGATTGAAACAGAAAGATGAATTCTGTAAAGTGTGAAATAATACCTGTGAAATGAAGCATAATGCATTCTTTTGTTGAGAAATTGGATGCTATCAAGCATATCTTTAAAGGCAAAGAACAAAATGAAAACATCATTTGGTCCCTTGTTCTTCATTTTGCCTTAAAGTGTATCTAAACGCAAGTATAAAATGTAATACATCACAATATATCAATCTAATTTAATAAACATTTTTGCTGTGTAAATTGTTGTGTATAAATCTTTCCAATATGGTTTATATGGTGAGTCTTTAGGGCAGGGGTGGGCAAGCTCTGGCTCTCCATCTGTGGTGAAATGACAAATCCCATGATGCATCTGTCTCTGGGAGTCATGTCCGTGAGAATCTTGCAGTGCCTCATGGGATTTGTGGTTCCACAACAGCTTCAGGACAGCAGTTTGCCCACCCCTGCTTTAGGAGCATTAACGCTGATCTTCATTGTCATGGTGAGACTCATGGGCACTCGCAGTGTGGCATTTACCCCGAGACCTTTATGGTTTTTGCTACATGATATCCGCAGTGAGAATATTAGAACTGTATTCCTCTACATCTCATTTCCTTAAAGCATATTTACACCTAAATGTAATATATATCAGTTTACAGGTACTTGGCTGTGGTGTCTGCATTAGCTTTCTTTTATTTCAGGCAATTATCCTCATTTTTCAGCTGTTGATCCTGCCAGTAACACACTTCTTGTCCTTGGGTGACAACTTCACTCACTGCACTGTGTTTATGGAGGAGCAGCATTGTTACCACAATGCTGCTCTACTGGTTTGAACTACAAACACTTCTCCCTCTCTTCTTCTCCATGCCATAGAGAAACGGGGTACTGTAATCCCCAGGGATAGTTGAGAACAATGTAACTGACAAGAGTAATGCGCAGGCAGAAAGCACAGGAAGGACAGGTTGTCAATAGTCTGGGTTTTGATGGGGGGGGGGGGTTGCCCCTTGGGTTTGTTGTGATGAGGTTCCTCAGGGGAGTCTCTCTATGCTCCTCACTTCCCTCGCTTTTCTTTTCTTTGTTTCCTTTCCTTTTTTTCCCGCTCTCTTTGCCTCTGGTTTCTTGAGTTACTTTCAGATGTTTCCACTCATGCGGGCCATCTCTTCCTCACCCTGGTTCTGTAAGGATGTTGGTCCTATGGGCGCTGGATGGACCCAGTTGTGGGAATTGTTTGTTTTTATCTAATATTTGTTTTTTGGGTCACATAGCAGAAAGCTATATAAGGCATTCCTAACATATCATATGTCTATATCCTGCTTCACGAGTGAGATTACTGTCTTCAATTTCGTTATTATCTACTTATGACCCCAGAGGTTGTGATACTGCCAGGGCAAATTTATATCTGCTGCAAATTGCTCCTTATTTACTAGACCGCATATGATGTGTTTGACTACAGTATTTCTCCCTAAAATTTAGTGGTGGGATGTAGACATGAGAAATATCTTACTATATTCATTACTTTTAGGAATGCACCGATACCATTTTTTCAAGACCAAGTACAATTACTTTCCCTCAGGTACTCGTCGATACCAATTACCAATACTTTTTCTTAAAGGGACATGTGAATTTTTTTCTAAAACAATACAGACAAATGATTTTAGGGCAGATTCTTAAAATTAATGAAGAACTGTGACTCAGTCCATTATTATTCAGCAATGGAGAACCAGCAATAGAGGACGAAAGATACCATCAATCCATGATTATACAGCAATGGAGAATGGCAACTGGCTCACCTAGGCTGCATGCAGGTCTCACCTGGGTTGAGTGCAGATTTTACCAGGGCTGCATGCAGATCTTACCAAGGTTGTGTTCGGTTTTTACCAGGGCTGCATGCAGATCTCCTCAGGCCTGCGTTTGGGTGTCACCAGGGCTGCATTTGCATCTCATCAGGGCTGCGTTCAGATCTCACCAGGGCTGCATGAAGCTCTCACCAGGGCTGCGTTCATGTCTCACCAGGGCTGTGTTTGGGTCTCACCAAGGCTGCATGTGGGACTCTCCAAGGCTGTATTGGCGGGTACCGGGTGCCAGGCTCTGCAGGGCTGCATTCGCATCTCACCAGTGCTGCATGTGGGGCTCTCCAGGGCTGAATGGGTGGGTGCCGGGCGCCGGGATCTCCAGGGCTCTATGGGCGAGTGTGGGGCTGTCCAGGGCAGGCCAGCACTGTCAAAGGCAGCTACCACGAGGTCCTCAGCAGGCTAGCTGAGGTCCCAACAAGCGCAGGACTTCAGCCAAAGTCAATTACAAATTTAAAGCTCCGGCGCTATGTATCAGGGCATTTTCACGAGTACTAAAACTTGTGATACTAATGCCCTGTATTGGCACCAATACCGATACTAGTATCGCTAGCGTTGCATCCCTACTTACTTTACTTTAACTCGGTTGTGTTTCTGACATATTCATCCGTTCTCTGTCCTATATCTATTCTGTTTTGTTATTTATCATATATAATAAATGAATACATTTAAAAAAGAGAGCACAGGAAGTTTCATGTGGCAAGATTTCCGGCAGGATCCACAGGCATTTTTTTGCACTTATCAAACAGAAAATACCAAATGTTTATATCCGCTATATCTTATTTATTGGTAACAGAACAAAAGGGACCAAATAAGAAAAGTTGTCGTTAGAGTTTACGTACACTTACCGTACCAAGGATCCAGGGTCGTAGCTAGAAATCACAGGGCCCCATAACAAAAATTTGTATGGGGCCCTGTTACGCCCACCTTATAGCCCAAACAGCCCACCTGAGAGTGACCCTGCAGAGCCCACCATAGACAGTATATGGTGGGCTCTGCAGGGTCTCGGGTGGCCTGGTCAAACCCTCTTACCTGTCAGCTCCGATCCTCTGTCCGCCTCCTCCACGATCGCTGGCGGGCCCCGCCTCCATCACTGGGCCCCACCTCCTCCATCACTGCCTACGCCAGGCCCCTCCTCCTCAGCTGCTGACTGTCACTGACTCAGCAACGGCTGTGAGGATGAACGCGCTGCTGCATACATCACTGACAGGTTGTCAGTGATGTGAGCAGCTGCGCATTCGTCCTCGCAGCCACCAGTGACAGCAAGCAGCCTGAGATGTCATATCAACCCAGGCAGCCCGCACGGCATCAGGGGGATGTCCTGGCCGGGCCCCCTGTGCCCCGGGCCCAATAGCGGCCGCCTGGGTCGCTATCATCATTGTTCCGCCACCGCAATGATCATACTGTACCCAGTGTTGCCGGTTTATAGGAGACTACCAACAAAGTATGAAGAATATTGCTAGGAGGAAGTGTGCAGAAAAATGTCTCGTCTAAGTTTCAGATTTGATCCCATGCTACAAGTGATTTTTTGGCATAAAAGAATACAATGTTTCACACCTTTGCCACAATATTTTGTTCAGTTCATCTACTTTCCTTATCTCTAAGACAGGTTTCATGTATGACACCTTCACAGTATCATCACGCCATCTCTAGAATACTAACTATAAATTTGCAAAACGGAAAGCTAACCACGGTTTTCTTTTTTTTTTTCTCTGTGATTTGCACGTCTACAATTGTTTAACCACTTTCCGTCCGGAGCAATTCATTCATTTTTTTACACGCGATAAAATCAGAATTTTGGCTAGAAATCAGCTTAAAAACCCCCCCAAACAATTCTATATTTTCTGAAAGCAGAGGCTCAGTAGAATAAAAAAAATTGCTAGTTGTAATTTTTTTTACGTCGATGATATTTGCACAAATGTTTATTAAACCATATTTTGAGAATAAAATACACTAAAATGTATTTTAGTGCGCAGAAACAGAATATTATACCCAGTTTTTTGGGGTAAAATATAAAAGACGGGGTCACATCGGGTAAATAGATACCAAACATGCCAAGCCTTAAAATTACGTGCGCCCGTGAAATCGCAAAACACTACAACACCCAAAATTGCCCATAGGCAACACTTTGAAAACTTTTACTGCTCACCAACTTAGTTTGAACAGTGATTGATGGCCCTAAAATTATTGCTTGCACTCAGATTTTCCTGGTGTTATGTAACATGTGTTGTGCAAAAACGTAGAGTTGCCTTGTCGCACTCCTATCCGGAAGTCTCCAGTCCAAAAGGAGGAGTGCCCACAGTGACTGCGGATGGCGCCACAAGACAGTATAGTAGACAGATGTCACCAGCACCCCAGAGGGATTTGAAATCCAAAGTGATCATTTATTAAAACGTCATGTCATCAGAACAAGCGCTTTTGTGCCACGCAGGGTCCCCTTCATCGGGCTCAGCAATTATGTTGTTTTCGCACATGTGTGTTTTTACATGTGCGTGCACGTGGTGGATGGAGACTTTTTTTCTTTAATACTCTGTGATTTTAAGTTTTTAAGCATTTTTTTTTTACACTTAACTTTATTTCTATAACATAGGGAGCTAACAAGCCCTTTAGCTACAACCTTAGACCAATTTCAGTTTCAATATATGCCAGGGCTACATCCCCAGTGCCTCACTCAACCAGACCAGGGCTACATCATCAGTGCCTCACTCAACCAGGCCAGAGCTACATCATCAGTGCCTCATTCAACCAGGCCAGAGCTACATCATCAGTGCCTCATTCAACCAGGCCAGAGCTACATCATCAGTGCCTCATTCAACCAGGCCAGAGCTACATCATCAGTGCCTTATTCAACCAGGCTAGGGCTACATCACCAGTGCTTTGCTCAACCAGGCCAGAGCTACAACACAGAGAGACGTTAAATAAATCTGCCACAAGGAAGCGCGATAAACGACCCCACGAAACGTCTAAATGAGATGAGAAATGAGATACTGATAGACCACAATTCAAAATGGAAGACAGATTATAGAAAGCAATGTTAAAGTATATGGACAGTCTATCTATATATCTATCTATCTATCTATCTATCTATCTATCTATCATCTATGCAGGGGCATAACTAGAAATCACAGGGCCCCATAGCAAACTTTTAATGGCCCCCCCAAGCCCCTCCCTCCCTGAACCCAAGAAAAAAAAGTACCTACCTCCAGAAGACATTCCCGTGCCTGCGCCCCTCCGTCTCCTTCTCTTCAGCTCTGCTCCTGCTGGCTCTGATGTCAGAGCCAAGGAAGAGATCGCTCCACCGCTCACTGCTGCAGAGCCCACCATAGACCCTGTACAGCCAATCTGAGACCAAGCACAGCCCACCTTAGACCCAGCACATACCAGAGACCCTGCAGAGCCCACCTGATATCCCACACAACCCACCTGAGCGTGGCCTTACAGAGCCCACCTGGGACCCTGCAGAGCCCAACTGAGACCCCGCAGAGCAAACATGAGATCCTGCAGAACCAACCTGAGAACTCACACATACCAGAGATCCTGCACAGCCCACCTGAGAATGAACCAGCAGAGCCCACCTGAGACCCTGCAGAGCCCACCATAGACCATGCAAAGCCCACCTGAGACCTTGCACAGCCCACCTGAGACCCTGCACAGCCCATCATAGACCCTACAGCTCCCACCTGGGATCCTGCAGAGCCCACCTGAGACCCTGCACATACCAGAGACCCTGCACAGCCCACCTGAGATTCCACACAGGCCACCTGAGAGTGACACTGCAGAGCCTACCTGAGACCCTGCAGAGCCCACCTTAGACCCTGCAGAGCCTAGTTGAGACTTAAGAGTGACACTGCAGAGCCCACCATAGACTCTCTATGGTGGGCTCTGCAGGGTCTCAGGTGGGCTAGTCAGGGGTTCCTTTCCCTGCACATTGCAGTCATCTTACCTGTCAGCCCCAAGCTGCTCACTGCTGGGCCCCAACCTACTCCACCTACACATCGGTGCTGCTGGGCCCCAGCCTCCTCCCCCTCCACCGCCGGGCCCCGGCCTCCTCCACTGCCTCTCCCACT
>NW_017306347.1:593513-595491 GCF_000935625.1 Nanorana parkeri | reverse complement strand
CCTCCACCGCCGGGCCCCGGCCTCCTCCACTGCCTCTCCCACCGGGCCCCAGCCTCGTCCACCTCCACCACCGGCCCCGGTCTCCTCCACTGCCGCTGCCACAGGGCCCCAGCCTCCTCCACCGCTGCCACCATTGGCCTCCTCCACCGCTGCCGACAGGCCCCAGGCCTCCTACACTGCTGCTGGGCCCCGGCCTCTTGACCGGGCCCCCCTCTGCCCCAGGCCCCATAGCGACCACATGGGTCACGATGGTGGCAGTTACGCCAATGTATCTATCTATCTAGCTATCTATTTATTATCTATCGATTGTATGTATGTATGTGTCTGTCTATCTATTATCTATAAGCATCTCCATATTGTTTTTATTATTGTAAAATTATAAGTTGTGATATGATCAGTTTTCGAAGCTATGAAGACGATACAAAATGCGGTTACTAAGTACCATTTGGAGCGCAAGCAGGAAGTTATTTTTTTGCCTTTTGCAGTGAGTGGAACAGGATTGTCCACGCTAGGTTATAAAAATCACCTGTTCTAAGTATCAGCAGACTACGCCCTGACGAATCCTCTTATTGCGGAGTAACGTGGAAGCGAGCAGCGTGTTGTTTGCTTCATAAAGAAAAGAGCAAAAAAAGAGCGCTGCAACCTAAGACAATGGCCAGTTTTACAGGACACCTCTCCCTGTTTTATGAGCTCGCTCACCAAACACCTACATTTACAGTCTCCTCCAACCATCCTAACACCACATATTGGTAGTGCGCTTGGCAAATCCCCAACTGTGTTGTTTGCTTCCCCTACCTTAGCTTATGGATGCCAGCATTGTTTTGATCATGGATATCGGATATAAGAATTAAACTTCGGCTCCAACTATTGTACCTTCGTTGGTGAATCCTACCTCAACTAACTATTTAGAACATCTCTGTCTTTGGAGGAGATAAGTATATTTGATCTATCTGTTTGATAAGTACGTCCGTGCGTTGATCGAGTGCCCTGTCAGAGGCTCATTGGCTGGGCTGTTATTTATATGGACGTTGTCCAGAGATACAAATCGTCCAAGTTTGTCTAAGCAAGTTGTCATCCACTGTCTATGGAGATACTTTTCAGTTGATGGATATTAATTTTGGCTATAAGAACTATTTTGAGCCATGACCGGGAGCATTTTTATTCAAGCTGGGCCTCGATGAAAATATCTTTATACATATGCATTTGAAAGTATCATTTGCATTACGCCTGGATACTGGAGTGACACTATGTACTGATACACATACTGTAAATTTCCAATGTAAGGATTCCCAACATTGGACATAGCGCTGGAAGTCATTGAATATTGTTATATATAGTTCGTTATAAGACATCGTTATTGGTGTCTATCATTTACCACTGGGATCACTACATATATACTGTTTCTGATGGATATTGTATCCCATATCAAGCCAAGAGTAGGTTAAAAGTATCTTAGCATTTTAGATGTTTCTTTTTCTTCTTTTTTTTGTGTTGGGATTAAAAATCGTTTGGATGTAAAACTGATAAATTGCCTTACTCTATGGTGGGCAGTGGCGTCACAAGGGGGGTTGCATGGGGTGCAGCCCTCACCCGGGTGACACCATTGGAGGGGTGACACCCCCTTTGAAAAGTCCGGCACTCGGTCGTGGGCCGAGAGCCCGACAGTCAGGGCCGGATTTACTCTCCCTGCCGCCCCAAGGCCAGGTTCCGTAATGTTTTTATCTTATTGTATATTTATTTTTTATAATTATTTTGTTATTTGTTAATAATTTTTTTCTTATTATTTTTTACTTTTGAATCACCTTTTTATTTTATTTCATTATTATTTCTTATTATTTTAAAAATGTTTATCATTTTTTTCCCACTTAACTTTATTGCTATCACACAGGAGCTAACTAACAAGACCGTGTGTGATAGCCTTTGGAGGTGACAGATTCTCTTTATTGACCCTGTCACCTCCAATACAGGAGTTCTAGCA
>NW_017306347.1:584761-590065 GCF_000935625.1 Nanorana parkeri | reverse complement strand
CACACATTTTACACGTGATCGCGGCGACATCGGCAGGACTAAATGTAGAAGGCAATTCACCGCCCGGTGCCCGGAACTTTATGTTCTGGGCGTCGGGGGATTCCACAGCGCTGCCGCCCCCCTGCGCCCTGCCGCCCCGAGGCCTGTCCTTGATGGCCTTGTGGGGAATCCGGGCCTGCCGACAGTTGCAGGAGAGAGGAGGGGACCCGGCAGCATACCTTATCCCGCCGGGTGAACGTCCCCTCCTTTCTCTGTCGGCGTCCATCACCAAGATGGTCTCCAGTGGGTATCAATAGGGTGACCGCGCATGCGCGAAGACGTCATGGCGCACACGCGTGGTGACATCACGCGCATACGCCATGTCATCACAGTGGGGTGTCACCCGGTATCCGCTCCGGGTGACACCCGGCCTCGGCACACCCGTGATGGTGCGATCTCCCTTTAATGGGGGAAAAAAATTGTTTTTATTATCTATTTATCTTTATATCTATCTATCTATCTATAATGAATTGAATATATTATTATTATCAAATTGTCACTAGAGATATTTTTGGACGTACCTCATGCTCTGTGACACTGAAGGGCTCTAACTCTTTGCTTTATCACGGTGTCATTGACAGGCATTCTCGCGGTGACACACATGGACATGTTCCCCGGTGACATTGATAGGAATTTCTAATCTGCTCTGTGATTATTAGAACCACTTTCTCCTACATCTCATTTCCTTAACTATGTTCTTTCCACAGCAATATATACAAGGAAACATTATTCATTTAAAGCCATCCCTTCTAGCATAAGGCCTACACTCAGTCAACATTTACCTGTGGATTTGTGCAAATTAAAAGTTTTCCCCCATTAACTACTCTGATTAGCTTTTTATGTGCTGCCTATAAATTTGTCTTCTGAAGTGTAAAATATTGTTCCGTGAATGACTCATGTAAACTGCCCTCATTATGTTTTAAAGCCTCCGGTACTGACGAGGTTAGCGCAGGCAACTGTATATAGAAAGTGAAGATTTGATAAATGAAGCGTGCTAAAAGACACAGGCATAAAAGTCGGATTATTTCATAGTCTGTTCTCTGGTAGATAACATCTTTCTTCCGGGACATGGACTTGTCTAGTCTATTCAAACAGGTTACCGTCATGCGGGAGTTAATTACGGTAAAAATGCCAAAAGAATCGCAATACAAATAGGATTGGATGAAAGTAGAATCTAAAGTATTGGAAGTAAGGGCATTAGTTGTACATATAATAATACAAGGGAGCAAGATGGGGGACTGGAGGATTGCCAAGTGGTAATGGAATGCATAGAAAATAGATGGTCGTTGCACTCTATTCACTAAGATGAGGGACATTTTATTGTCTCATTCAGTGGTGGTCAATTTATTAGATATAGGGGGCCTGAAGTGCAGCCCGTGATAACATCAAAGGGCTGCACATAATGTTCAGTGTATGTAATGCTACAGGAAACAGTCAGAGGCTGGACATACTACAGTAGACAGGCAGAGACTTTGTAAAATGTGTGTATCCAGGGGTGCTGGATATCCATATAGGGACTCTGCCATACTAAATTTAGTGCTACTGGGCAGTAGTCAGCCTCAGCAAGAATTAATAGTTCTGCATTCTACAGGTGTTTTCCCCTAGGTTCAAGTAATATTATTAATTCTACTTGCTGCTGGGAAGTGTCCCTGGCAATAGTGTTTTTGTGTGTTATATATATAATTATTTGCTTTTTGTAATAAATATAATATTTATTATATACAGTACACTTGTCTCCAAGCCTGAGGTCTGAGGCTTGCACTGCCTTGCTGGAGGTGGCACCCTGGAGGAGTGAAGCTGGATCCTGAAAAGGAGAACTGGGGATGAACTTCTGCTGGAAGAAAGAGTCCAGAGAACCTGAGTAGAAGCTTGGACTTTGCATGCAGTCTGGTGGCTCATCTGGTAAGTGGTTTTACTGCTTTACAGTCAAGAGAATACAGAGTGCCAGTCTAGCTTAAAGGTCCTTTTTCTGTCTCGGCTCTGAGTTTTTCAGAGTCTGTGGAGCTGCTGAAGAGCTCTGTGCATTCTCAAACACTGGACAAAACGGTATCCAATATCAAGTCATCAGTCCTGATACATGTTCTTTCTTAGTGAGCCCTGGTGAAGGCCCCTGAAATGCGTTAGCTAATTCTATGCTATACTCTCAACCCTACATTGAATAAAGATGTATCTGTCAATCCTCACCAGCCCAGATAGCAAGGATAACTTGCCACAAACTTGTGTAGGGGGTTAAATTGTAATTTTGTTAACTTGCTGCACATATTCCTGGCAAGTTGTAGACTTGCAGAACACTTGCAGCACAAGTTCTAGTTGACACTTTTTGAATTTGTAGCAAATTTGCTTGGCAAGTCTACAGCAAGAGTTCTGCAGGTCTTAGCAAGAGCTCTGCAAGCTCGCTGGTCTGGAGACTTGCCACGTGGACTTGCTGTAATTGTGCAACCAAATTGTGAAGCTTGGCAAGTCTGCAATAGTTTAGCAAGTCAATTTCAAACTTGCAGCACAATTTCTTGCTATCTGGGAGACCGTACATCCGCCCCTCAGGCCTTCCAGCAACTGATGACCCCAGCGACTTCTAGATTATCCCTGTCTGATCTTTACCTTATCCTTCGGGATATCCACCAACAGCCAGATAATTCCATGCCACCTTTTGTACATCTGTGGGCCCAACTTACAATCCCTGGAAGTTACCTACGCTAGTATCCTGAAGGGATGGCAACAAATCAGGAAGCATATCATATGTGAGTCCTGGCGCGAACTCCAATTTAAAATGTTACACAGGGCCTACTACGCCTTCAATTTTCACCCCTAAATCTGCATCACCTGACTGGCTACAACACTGCCCCAAATGCACCATTCATCACCCTGACTTCTTTCACCTGTTATGGTCTTGCCCTAAGATAACTGCTTTCTGGCAAAGGGTGGTGGATTACATGAACTCTTTATCTGAGGAGGAGGGGGAACCCCTACCATCCCTCTGTTTACTGCATGATATGCCCCACGACCCCGCAATACTGGTCCCCTCAATTTCCCGATGGGAGCATCTTTGCCTACTGGCTTCCAAAAAAACCATCCTCACCAACTGGCTACTCCCTACCGTCCCTACCGCGATGGACCTGACTAACACCCTTCATAGGCTCATGCTCCTGGACAAATCTGACTCTCTCCATAATGAAAAAAGAACAGGCCAGTTTTTCAGTACATGGTCAGCTTTCCTAACTGCAACGCTATCCCTCGACCAACTTAAGGACATTATGCTGCCCTTTCGATCCTCCAAATGGTACGATATAGCCAAATTAGACGGCTCATTGGGAGCTTTAGATGTCTTATAGCCCTAAGGCTATCGGTACCCTTCGGCTAGGTGATGCTCCGACAATTGCTGACTTGAGACGGTGGAAAACCCCTTTTCTCTTTATTGTATTACTCCATCGCCCGACGTTCCTTGACCCTTGACGTCCAGTTTATCCCATTGTCCCATTTTCAGTGTTGATTCACCCTTATTCGGTCCACTCCGACAATAGATCCTCTCGAATAATACGATGATGCATTATATGTATGTCTATGTGTTTTTCCTCTCCTATCTCTTTGTGGAATACCACTCCGTTTACCGTTAATGGTTTGTTAAGTGGTTGCTATAGTGACTTTTGATGGTATTATAGTTGTTTGAAGCACTGTTGACCTGCATACGTCTATAACCTTGTATAACGCTTGCCCTCTAATGTTCTGTGCGTGTGCCGGGTTATTATGATGTCTATCTTTCATATGTATTACAACTGAAAACTCAATAAAAAAGTATGTGCATTTAATAAAGTTATCTTTCTGGTATCTTTTTAAGACTTATGCCAGCTTAAAGTGGAAGTACGCTCAATTTTTCACCTTTACACAATCAGCAAGATTACAATACATACTATCGATAGACCACATACTTCTCATCCACAGCCTTCCCATTGTTGAGGTACCAATGTGGTTGCTTCTAGTGACAACACTGGCACATGTGCAGCTAGAGGCTCAGTCCCGGCATCCTGCCCGTGCCGAGATCTACGAAGAGAGCAAGCCTGAAACCTCATGTGAGGAACAATGTCACTGGGGTTTATATCATTTACATTGAAAGCGAGGCTTGGCTCTGTCTGTGCATTGGATGATGTGGATGGAGGGCGGAAGCAGAAATATTCAAAGTAAATAAAGTAAATACAAGAAATAATCCAAGATGGCACCAGCTTCAGCAGGAGCAAGGAACAAACAGCCTAGACCACGAAACACAATAGGCATTATAATAGAGGTGTATGGAATCCTGACTGACGATATGGTTAACTTTGTGAATGGTGTTATTAGTTTTTCTGGCTGTGTACTGCAAGGTTTATTAAACGCACTTTCACCCATTTGTTTTGTAAGCCCAGCAGTCACATAGAACCATAAAGTGGACTATTACACCTCTTTCCGTCATTCCCTGCACGCTTCCCAATGTCTCACTCCCTGTCCTCTTATAATGATTTAATTGCTGATACCGCGCATTGCCAATACAGCCTCCTTCACACAGACAAACATCCCTGTAAGAGGCATTTAAAGGGTATTAAAAAAAGCACTCCAGCCCCATACCTCCAGCAACAATATTGACAGAGTGCACCATAAAAGTCTAATTGATTTCATCATGACTGTATTAAGTGCACAGAGTCCGGCTAGAGCAGGGTTTTAAGCTCGTGCCATACGCTCCATCCATATGACTAATTAAGTGAAAACTATTGATGTGACTTATTGCAGATTGGCAACATTATTCAGTGGCTTGTTATTAATGATTGCACAGGACACATCAGACTATTGCTGTGAGCTTAGAAAATGATAACAGCGAGGGGCGGTCATTGACGGTCATTGACTGCGGAGTTACCAGAATTATTTATCCCTTATTGAAAGTGTGAAAAATATGTGTGTGTGTGTGTGTGTCAAGTATATATTGAGATTCACTAATGTATACTATTTAGATTGGAGCTCAAGGCATACTGATACATACACACCTAAAATACATATTTGTTTACTAATTTACCTTCAAAGGCTTTGTAATTGCATAAAACCAATGTTTTGATTTGAATACACCTGCCACACTGTATAGCCGAGTAGATGACCCACTTAGTTCTTGGTTCATAGCCTATTTCCTGGCAAAAAAATAAACTTGCAGTGGGGCTCTAGCCCCACTGCAAGGGTTAAGTGCTGATTTAATTTAGGAGTATTGTATAAAGGACTTTTACTTGCTCCAAGGGATCAGCTAAAAAAACA
>NW_017306347.1:560464-584634 GCF_000935625.1 Nanorana parkeri | reverse complement strand
TATATATATATATATATATATAATGTCAAAAAAGACAAAAACGCAGTATTGCAGGGTGCAATGATACCTTTCTTATTGGACTAACAAAATATATAAAAGACAAGCTTTCGAGAGTGAACCTCTCTTCTTCAGGTCAGAAGCAATACCAGAGCCCGCTACAACCCTTCGTCAATAGCATATCATCATCATCATCATCATATTGAAATAATATATCAGCGCCTTTTACTAAAGATTGCAAGATGAGCAATATATACAGTATATATACATGTATATGTCACAACACATGGGAGGTAAAAAAAATAGCCTTGCAATAGGTATCGCATGGAAATGGCACTTATACAGTATATCTGATTCTGCCAATGTCCAGCCATCTAAAGAAATGTAAACATGAGATCACAGTGTAGGAGGAAAACAAAGGGGGTTATTCACAAGGCAGTCGAGTGAATAACCCAGCCGAAGTGAAGTGAGCCCGCACTACGTTCGGCTATTCACTTTTGGCTTGTACGGCTGACTTCAACAGTACATCGGGTGCCTTCGGCTGCACTTCGGCACTAAGCCGAAGTGCAGAAGGACTTCAACTCAGACGATCCAACATCTGGATCGGCTGAGCCGAAACTCCCACGGCTCACTCCTATTCACGTAGGGGCCGAACGGCAGTGAGCGAATAGCTCAGCATTCGGCTCGGCTGTTCTGCTCGGTACCGCCGTTGTACCAAGCAAAATAGAAAATCAATGAAAAGAGATTTAAAAAAAGAAAACACACAAACAGCCAAAAAAAATTGTATTTCCTACTCTATCCAAAGTTAAAAAAAAAGGTTTTAGTTATCCTTTAATAGCTAAGCCGAACAACTTCCATTCCACTGTCTAACGATGCTGCCTCAGTGGCCAGTAAGAGCACTTTTACTGGACGGATGACTGGTGGAGCTTAGCCATGAAGGAAATTAAATCAGAGATTGAAATACATGAAGTGTTCCTTGCTAATAAAAGTGATATCGGGCATTGATTGGTATCTGATCTTATACGGGACTTTTTCTTTTAAAATGTCTGCTGCTTTACTTTAAGGGGTATACCCAAATGGTATAAACCCAGTTAAAGAGACGATGTTATAACCTCTGAGATCCACGAAGAAGCAAGGTATTAGAGAACTGATTTGCTGCATTCTGTGTAAAGGTTTTATAAATTAAAAGCCCAGCATGCTGGAGCAGAATGTAGGGAGATGACAAGACTGAGGTCTGCATGAAGTGCATGTAATCACAGTAATGACAATCATGATAAGTGACCTATAACAGACTTACAAAGGATTCCATGCAATTCCCTTTTACATTACAAAATTGCAGTTTTCAGTTTCTTAAAGGCTTTCTACAACGTTACACATATTTATTTATTATAAGGGGGGACAGGATCAGCTGGTATCCACAGCGGTAAACCATGCACACCCAGGAACCGTCCAAGCAGGTTTGTCCTTATATATATATATCATTCAAAGTTATAGTTTGAATATATATATTATATTCAGTTTTCAATGCTCAGTTGATCAACATATTATTTTTGCAACCGTGCAGGGTTAATTCTAAAAGCTTAAAACCAATGCAGCCACCAAAGCTAAGGACTGGTAAGCTGCAACATTTTGGGTTTTGGGTTTAGATACATATTGGGGCCGATTTATGAATCTTCCATCCAGCGTATACCTGGGTAAATGCCGATTGCACCACACTGCCACCACCAGATGGCGCTGAGGAGCATAGCATTAGCACTTGAGCACAGGTCCCCTGCAAGGGGTTAAATACACATGATAGTCTATGAATATCTCTAATGTATAAATATAGCTCAGTAAATACATAGATAAGATTCCCTCAATAAGGAAGCCTCGCACTTCTAGTATCCTGGTGATGGAGTGTTACAACAATCAATTGCCAGGAAACATTTTGCTTGTTCAGTATCCTGCATCTGTCAAAGCTCCCAGTGGAGATATAAACTGGTGGACGCATCAGATACTTGGAATCTGTATCATGTTTACTGGGGAAGTGAGACCAGCACACTCAGCTCTATGCTGATAACGCAGAGATCTATAGGGACTGAAACGGAACTAAAGAAGGCAGCCAGCAAAGAAAAATATACTTTAAAGTGTATGTAGCAAAAATTTAACTTATCCCAGCTTACCAGTCCTAAGATGCCTCTGCAGTGGTCTGACATAGCAGGAGGCCGACACAGCGGTGGTCTGACATAGTAGGAGGCCGACACAGGGGTGGTCTGACACAGCAGTGGTCTGACATAGCAGGAGGCCGACACAGCGGTGGTCTGACATAGTAGGAGGCCGACACAGGGGTGGTCTGACACAACAGTGGTCTGACATAGTAGGAGGCCGATACAGGGGTGGTCTGACATAGTAGGAGGCCGACACAGGGGTGGTCTGACACAGCGGTGATCTGACATAGCAGGAGGCCAACACAGCAGTGGTCTGACAGAGCGCTTACGATCTCAGAGTGAAGATGGGTTAGACCCTCTGCCCAGTTTTTTTTAATTGCAATATTTGTCCAGCCGGAGTGATTCTCCCTCTCTATTTGTCCTGCTGACCACTGTGAAAGAAACAGAAAGCAAGACCTACATTTTGGAATTGTCATCAGAGCAAGAAGAGAGGGTAAAATTTAAATCTGCATTAGAAGCTGCAGTAAGTCAGCTAGAGCCTGCCTCATTTCCTGGCTGGATGACATCCAGTATCATCTACCCTTTTCCTCCTTAGTCATACTGTCCCTGCCCCGCCCCTTTCATTCATTATATTTCAGTTCTTTCAATCAATCACAGAGACTTAACAACACATGTAGACCTTACCTAGGGCAGTACTCATGCAAATGCAGCCTGCCTAGGAATGCCCATTCCTCCAAACTGATGTCTATCCAGCAAGTTATTTTAACTTTTGCATAACTCCTCCCAAGAGCCAGCCCACTGCTTGCATCAGGACTGAATGGCTAGTGAGAGAAGTACCGAGAAAGGGTGCTGTGATATTTTCAGGAAGCTATGTACAGCATCCTGCTGGCCCCTCCCACAAGCAATGATCTTCCCGAATAGAGAAGCACAGAGATGACATCACTAAATCTAAAATAAGGTATGTAATAAAAACTTTAATTATTAATTTCATTAGCATGCTGCTGGGAGGAAGGAACCAGGGAAGACAACTGTCTAAGATGAGACTTTCCTTCACTTTTGGGAAAGTTTCCTTTTTTTCTTGCTGCATCTCCAAGGCAGGAAGTGAAGAAAAATCTCCATAGCAGAACACAAACACCAAACGCTAACCTGATAGAGGTTTCACCCCTTACCTATTTTATCTAAATGGAAATTATAAATAGAATTTGGATATACATACAATTTAAGGTTATTTTTGTCAGTCTATAAATGAATTAAAGTGACATTAAAGTCTATCCCCCCTTCCCAATCCTGCTATAGGGACTTACCTTAAATGATGCCTCTTGATCCGATCATTTTCTTCTTTCCTGTGGTTCTCAGTAGTCCCTCCAGAGCTGGTGCCGCTCTCCGATCCAGCGCTGACTGCTGTGTCTTCTGTGTCCCATGGTGTCTGTGCGGGTGCACGCTGCCGGGCTGCCTGCATTGACTTACCCTGGGTCTCTCCTCTTCTCCCAGCCGAAGATCTGTACTGCACATGCGCCCGCCCCATGATTCTTCATGGTCGCCCCGAGAATCTTCAGATCTTTGGACGGGAGCCAGCGGCGGAGATACAGGTAGGTTATTACCTTTGTTGGTAACTTTTTTTTATTTAAATGTTTTTGCATAAATCTACTACTTGCTAGTAGAAGAACAGGTGCTGCGTGTTATTAGTACCCAGCCCCCGTCCTTCTCTATGGGACCAAATGACAGTACGCCCCACTACACTTATCCCCCCCCTGCATGTCCGGGCGGGTGTCCGTACTCGTACGCTGACAGGATGGATCCTGTCTGCATCCGAGCCAGGAAACACGCACCCGTACGGACCTGCACTTGAGGTGAGCATAGGGGGACGTACGGCTGCATAGTCCCATAGAGAAGGACGTGGGCTGGGTACTAATCACACGCAGCACCTGTCTTCCCGGGAGCTGCCCGATACAGCCGTGCACACAGCACGGAGCTGTACATGCCGGCCGATTCAAGTGTGAATGACAGGAGTGAATTTCCCTTCCTAGGGGTAGATTTCCTCTCACTTTCCTGATGTCTCAAGGACAGGAAGTGAGATTAAATCTTCTTAATGAGGATACAGACAGCGGTAAAAACCTCACAGTGACCCAGAAGAAGAGGTGGTCACCCCTTGTCTGCACGTCTAACAAGAGCCAACTTCCTGTAATGTACATGGAGTACTATGAACCAGACCCGAACGAGCTATTAACGACTATGAGCGAGCACGGTAGCATTACAACGACTGAACTGCTGCGCGGTACACTTTGGCTGCAGCCTGGCACCGCCTGCTGTACAGTAATAGCCTCCTTTTGTAAGTAGGGGTCGTATGTAAGTCGGATGTTTGTAACTCGGGGACTGCCTGTATATGCAAAAAAAAACCCTGTAGGTTTAATTATACTTTAAGTGGTGTTTTTATATACTGTATCTGGTGTTCAGCTTTAATATGACCTGTGTTTGCTTTTCCTTAATTGAATGAACGTGGTTTTAATTTAGTTAAGCTTACATTTAAGTCTTCAGACGAGCGCACGCGGCCAGATAATTGCTGGGTTTTGCTAATCCTCGTATTTTCTCAGTGTGATCCTGGCACGGATAATTCTCTACTCCACTGGAAGCAACCAGCAAAGTGGGAGAAAAGTCAGAGATTATCTGAGGCTTCCTAGCAACCTTCTATCTTCTAATCCTGACCCTCCATCCACAGTCACACAGGGATTATAGATCGGACACAAACACAGAAATTTAACCCTCTGTAATGCGTCTGGTGCACATGGTGTTGTTTTTTTTTCTACAATTGTGCAGAGAAGTAACTTAGAAGGATCATTTTCTCTGTAGAGCCGACACAAATTTCAGTAAAGCGTATCTAAACCCAGGAAAAAAAAACCTAATATATTAGGTGGGGATCCGTACACAAATGTTCTTGTTTCCTTTTATTTTCACCTGGTGATCCTGCCAGTAACACACTTCCTGTCCTAGCGTGACAACACTCTAGAGGCATTCTTGGGTATCCGGATGAGAGTAATGATGCAGCATGTGTAGCATGCTGTGGTGAATGGTGGGTGTAGCCAAACTGTGCTAAGAGTGGGACGGGCTTAAAGGGGTATAGTTAAACAAAATCAGAGCCTACTCTGCATCAAGAGTAAGTAATGCACAAAGTGCAGGGTTCAGGAGTAAGTAGCACACAGTGTGCAGGGGTCAGGAGTGCATAACATAACAGAGTGCATAGGATGAAATTAAGTAGCACACAGTGTGCAGGAGTCAGGAGTGTGTAACAAATAGAGTGCAAAGGGTAGGAGTAAGTAATGCAGAAAGTGCAGGGGTCAGAAGTAAGTAATGCAGTATTTAGAGGTCATGAGTAAGTAACACACAATGTGCAGGGGCCAGGAGTAAGTAACACAGTGTGCAGTGGTCAGGAGTAAGTAATACACAATGTGCAGGGAGCAGGAGTAAGTAACACACAGTTTGCAGGTGAGTGCTAAGCGTAGGAGTAAGTAATGCACAAAGTGTAGGGGTCATGAGTAAGTAACATGCAATGTGCAGGGGTCAGCAGTACATAACACACAGTCTGCAGGGGTCAAGAGTAAGTAACACACAGTCTGCAGGGGTCAGGAGTGCTAATGTCCCTATAAAAATGGACATTAATGCCAAACAAAAAAAATAGAAACTATTGATTGTCAATCTTCTGGGTGCCACTAAAAATGGCTTTGAGTGTCCCCTTGTTCCAATTCATTATCCATGTTACATTGTCAGTTGTATCCTCTCAGATCTATGTACAAAGTCATCCATCTCTTCTACAAACATTCTCCAATTACAAAAGACATTTTGGCATAATCCTTGGCCTCATAAGCTGGGGACCTCAAACATGGTTAATTTCATTTATTCTGAAAGCCGTCCAATAAGACTCATTATTTCTGAGGAGAGCCGACAACTGCAAGGGCCAAGAAAAATGTTTGGAATTTTCAGCCTGGAGGAAAGTAACAGATGCTTGTCAATGATAATTGAATGTAATTAGGTAATGGTTTATGTAGGCGTTCAACATCTTTTTCAGTTTGTTTGTGTTTTTTTAATAAATATGGCAGTGTTGTATTAATTGGTAGAAAATCAGTCTTCTAATCTTGACACTTATGAACTGAAGCAGAAACAGCCCATTGCTATTAAGTAATCAGGCCCTCTATACACATACCTCTCCCACCCTCAGGGCAGCCATCAGGGGGGGTACGGCCGATACTCATGTAAGGGGCCCGGGCAGCTTGGGGGGCCCGCCCGAGTCCCTTACATGACTATCGGCCGACGGTGAAGGGCGAGGAGGCGGAGGCCTGGCCTTAGCAGCGCAGGGCCCCAGCATTTCCACTGCAGCGACTTTGAGACAAGCTAGGGCCCCATAGGCGACGCTGCTCGTCTGATGTGGGACTGGCCGGAAGTGACGTTACGTTAGTGACGGGACGTCACTTCTGGCTGCTGCGGCAGCAGACGAGACCATGTGGGCAGGTAAGAGGAGCTAGGAAGGAAGGAAGGAAGGAGGGGAGGGAGGGGAGGGATGCAGCCCTGACCAGCCCACCTGAGACCCCTTCAGAGCACACCATAGACAGTCTCAGATGGGCTGTGCAGCATCTATGGTGGGCTCTGCAGGGTCACTCTCAGGTGGGTCCTGTGTCCAGCGCGTCACTAAGCTCTGCTTCCAGCGCATTACTAAGCCATGCGTCCAGCGGGGGGCGCGGGGGTGGGCCCGGCCTAAAGCCGTGTAAGGGGCCCCAAAATTTCTGATGGCTGCCCTGCCCACCCTTAGTGTTCCCACCTCCTCCCAGAGCCCAGCCCCCTCCCCAGCCAATATTTGTTTTCTCTTGTGCTTTAATACATACCTTTACCAGGTATCTTCAGGCTGCTCACAGGACATGTAGGGTCCACTTCCTCTCTGCCTCCTCTCCCAACAGTGGGTGGTCTTCAATAGTGTAGAGAACGGCCCTGATGTGATGACAGGTCCATGATGCCTTCCACTTACAATATGTCCTCAGTCCTCTCGGATAAATTCTGCTGGGTTTCACTGAACCCAGAAAACCTGAGGACATCTGGTGGCTAAAAGGAATCACTATAGGGGTCCAAAACCCTATAATGCAAGCCCCTGAAATGCATCTCTACCCTAATACTTGATACTTTTGTTTTGTTTTTAGTTTGTGATAGAGTAATTTATAATAAGAACCCTTGGGATTTTCAATTTTTTTTTATTGATTATTAATTTGTTGTCTTCCACCGGGGGAAATTTCACTTCACTTCCTTTCCCCGACACACAACGTATCAAAATATTTCCAGGTCGAGGGGGAAATACGCACTTAGACAGTTGTCACCAGAACAGGTGCCCCCATTGGAAGGTTTTCCTTCCCCCTCTGTTTCAGGACAACTGTAAAATTCTGGATTTCCCATTACTTTCTGTCCCTGTAAGGGTCACCAGGATAAATGGAAAGAGTGAAATTCTGTTACAAGGACATAGACAGATATAAAAACTTGGCAGAGCTTGTAACTTTTCCCCACTCCATCTAAAACTTAAGTTTAGGCCAGAAATATACTTTTCAGAAATTAACTTGGTAAAACCCAATGAGTTTGCATGGAAATACACCAAGCCAATTTTCTTTTCCATCTTGGTACCCAGCTATAAGTATACCAAGCCATGTTAGGAATACCCTGGTTACCAGTAACTGAATATTTTCAGAACACCTAATACAGTACCTATGGTTCTCCAAAACTGGTTAATAACTTCACCATTCTTTATATGGGAAACAGTGGCGTAACAATCGCAATAGCGACCCAGGCGGCCGCTATGGGGCCCGGGCACAGGGGGGCCCAGCCAGGGCATCCCTCTGATGCCGTGTGGGCCGCATGCGTCGCTTTGGCATGTAAGGGTGCTGGCTGTCACTGACACAGCTCAGCAGCGACGTTTCCCCTCACAGCCGCTGCGGAGCTGTGTCAGTGACAGCCAGCAGCTACGGCAGAAGAGGCCGGCGTTCGCAGTGGAGGAGGAGGTGGGGCCTGCTGAAGAGCAACTCCGCCTCCTCTTACATCACTGGCCAGCGACCTAAGAGCAGGTGGGGCCAGTGATGTAAGACGGGGACGGAAGAGGAGGCGGGGCTCTGCGACCACGGAGGCAGACAGCGCTGACAGGTAAGAGGTGTGCAGCCCATCTGAGACCCTGCAGAGCCCACTGTAGAGAGTCCATGGTGGGCTCCGCAGGGCCCCTCTCAGGTGGGCTGTTTGGTATATCTGGTATATGGTATATATATATGTTTGCAGATGGACTCTGCAAGTGGCATAACTAGCAATCACGGGGCTTTATTGTTGCTAAAAATGAGACAAATTGCAGAATAAAATTACTATCCTTGTGTCACGTATCTGATGTGAGTCTGAGATGACAGGAAGGACCTTCCCTTGCAGCACGGGTCTGAGCACCCCTGAGAGTGGAACAGGGCCGAAGGACTTCGTGAGGCACGGGTGCCACTGGGTACAGATGCTGAAGACACCGGAAAGAAGCACCAGGCAGGATACCAGGAATCCAGATAAGCAGAGACAAGCCGGGTCGGGTCAGTAACTGGAGAACTGTGCAGTACCGAATCAGAAGACAGAAGCTGGGTCAGGAAAAGCCGAGGTCAGGAGCAGGCGGAGAACAGCAGAGTCAGAAGATCAAGCCGGGGGAGATACAGAGCAATCAGGAATCAACGTCAGACACTAGCTGAAGAACTCTCAGCATTGAGTGCATGCAAGATGCAAGTCTAAATAGGCCTTTGGGCGCCATGATTTAACGTCAGCATAGCGTCTACACGTATGGCGCCTGTACGTATACGCGCGCATAGCATTTGCACACAAACGTGCGTACTAGCGACGGTGCTCATGCTCACGATTACAAGCATTACCAGAATCACACGCACATGTGCAATGGCTCTCACAGTGCCAGTTCTATGACTGCTTACTGGACTTCTCTGAATCCTCGGTCCAACTGGCAAAATAGATTCTTTTGTTTTTAACTTTTGAAATATATGGTGGTCTGCAGGAGATAATACAGTGATAAGTATTACTTATGTTTTTTTTTTATTATTCTACCATTCAGCTGCCCGATACACCGGAGAGGTGGATTCTTTTATATGTAAAATCCCCAAAAATGCAATACACCGACCAGCGCCAGGAAGACCATCCATAAGCCAGATCCCTTCGCTGAACATCCAGTAGAGGCTGCCCTGTTCCAGTCAGGGAGTCCAGAAGGCTATATAGAAAAACAAAAAACAACCGGGCGCCTTTCCTGGTGCAAGTAAAACCTTTTTATTCAATAAAAGAGTAAACAAAAATATATTAAACTAACAGAGACTCTGTGAGGAGAACAGAGTCTCCTGAGTGTCTCCTCGGTCTCTCCATCTGTTACAGCCACAGCAGCTATTCAATCAAAGACTGTCAGTCCATTTTGATGCTTTTACAGACTGCCTTATTGGTGAGTATGTAAAAGCATATAAGGCGCCCGTTTTTTTTTTGGATTCTGTTATACATATTGGGTTAGGTAGATTCAATTGAATAGACCTAGTATGCAACTTAATACACATATTTGTCAATCCATACATTGCCCACTGTCTCCGCTCTCCACTCTCTTACTGTTACTTTTTAAACATAGAAAATAAAACCATTTTATTGAAAACAGTGAGACCAAAAGTAAGTTTTGTGTATTCCCCCCCCCCCCCCCCAAAAATAAAAAATTTAAAGAAGTACAAGTATATGTATCGCTTCAGTGTTATGCCAAATATACAGCCGAATTGATAGGACCAGAGCTGAAATGTAAAAACGTCTCTACCCTGGAACCTCAGTTGGCTAATGAGTAGGGCTGCAACCAACTACTCAATAATAATCGATTATGAGAATTGTTGTCAACTATTCTCATTATCGATTAGTTGGTTGGGGGAGAAAGAGAGAGACAGAGGGGGTGGGAGGGAGAGAGAGAGAGAGAGGGCAATGGAGAGTGAGGGGGATGGAGAAAGCAACCCTCACCTCCTGCACATGCGCCAAATCCAGGCCTCCATGCTGTTTGTAGAACACTTACGCGCATGCCTGTGACGCACAGGAAAACGCGCCAAATGGCGCACCGGAAGTGACGCTCAGGAAAACGCGCCAAATGGCCCACCGGAAGTGACACACTTAATCAGGATTACTTCCGTATTTAGACCCAGCCTGCAGTCCTACAGTTTGCAGGATTGTCTTCAGCCCCTCCCCGTGTTTCTGTGTCCTGCAATTACCTGTCCCTGTGTGAACTGCCTGTCTCCTGGATTTTGACCAGATACCTTGCCTTGACTACTCTTGATTGCTGCCTGCCACCGACCATGGACTGAATACCGGACTTCTCTCTACTCAATCCCTCTGTACCGTCTACACTCTCCTGGTTTGACCTCGGCTTGCTTTTGACCCTGATTTCCGGATTACCCCTGCTCAGCTACAGAAGCAACCTTCTGCTTGCACGGTTTCAACACCACTGGCACCCGTACCACTCGCTGTCCGCCAGGTCTCTGTCTCCACGTCCAGAGGCCTCAGGACACGAGGTGCAAGGGACGCCTCCTCACACGGTCAGTCTCCCATCGGGTACGTGATAGAGAGAGAGAGAGGGAGAGAGAGAGGGAGATAATTTTTTTATTTAAAATATAATCGGACAACTAATCGATTATGAAAATAATTGTTAGCTGTAGCCCTACTAATGAGTATCTAAACCTAAAACAACTATTAACAACTATAAACACCACAAACATGTTTTGCACATTTTTAACACGTTGCATTAACCCACACCAAAACTCGTGCTTTGGCGCACAATCACGCAATGACAAGGTGCGAACGAGGAGACAAAAGTACATGAGCTACTTTTGTGCAGATTTCTGTGCTTTCAGCCCCATAGACTTCAATGGAAACATCTATAAACATGTGGAGCCAGCATGTTTGCGCATTTTGTCCCACAAGCCCAATCTACCAGCTGAAAACGTGCATAAAAACCCTTTTGAAAGAGAGCTTGAGAGTTTAATATTACTTTTTGTTCATTTGAACTTTTATAAGTTGGATATAGAGTAAACTTCTGATTGTTCACATTGATATTCATTATGTTTCTCTGGAAATCACCATACATTTTCAAGTTAAATGTTTCACTGAGCAAAAAGTATTGTTTGTATCTGGCAGAGTTTATCTTTGAAAAGTGATTACATGGTAATGCCAAGCCAGAAAATTGCCAGTTTGTTGTGAAATGGTTTGTTGAAAACTTATGAAGCTTTTCAGGAAAATAACTTTAATGGGTTTGTTTTTTTCTCAGATAAAGTACACAAAATAAAAATTGTGCTTTCCCTTGAAAATAGAGTTGTTGCCGAGCGGAGAGCTAGTCATAAAGATTAGATAGACTCCAGCAAAAATGTTAGCATTGAACTTTCCATCAATCACCATATATCCTCTGTAATCCCTTGGTTTGCTTCAGAAAGTTATTATAATGCACATTGTAACCTTTATGTTACAGCTCATTGTCAAAACAATACCGGAAAATTGTATACTTACCTATCGGTAATTTTCCTTTCCTGACGCCAATACATGGCAGCATACAATGGATATGGCTCCGCCCCAGCCCAATCAAAAGACCAGTTATACTATAAATTAAAGCCCGCCTCCCAAGGCCAATTTTCTCGTAACAAGTACTCAATGCGAAAGCCATGGGAGGGTCCTGTATGCTGCCATGTTTTGGCATCAGGAAAGGAAAATTACCGATAGGTAAGTATACAATTTTTCGTTTTCCTGACACCGACGTGGCAGCATACCAATGGGATATAGCGAGCACACAACCAGGAAGGGTAATTCTGAGTTATTTATTTATTTGTACCACTGGTAAATGCATTCAGAACCAACTTCACCATGGACAAGACTCCTGGATAGACCCTGTAATGCAGTGGTTCTCAACCTGGGGGTCGGGACCCCGTCGGGGGTCGAATGACGATTTGCCAGGGGTCGCCTATCGGCTTCCGGCCACCCAGAAGAGAAGCACTTTCTCTGCTCTTTTTTTTTCTGACATCGGGCTCGCCGTCAGTCAGAAAAAAAAAAAACGTTCTCATCGAGTAGACTAAACCTTTCCAGGAGAAAGTTTTGGGGGTTTTTTCCCCACAGGGTTCAAAGTAAACCTGCCGCTCCGTGTGCACAGTGAGAGGGGATAGCAGTTTTCCCCTCTCACTTGCCACAGAAGTTCCAGCACAGTGCTGTGCTAGGACTCCTGTATTGGAGATGACAGGGACAATAAAGAGAACCTGTCACCTCCAATTGCTATTACACAGGGGCTTGTTACCTCTGTGTGATAGCAATGAAGTTAAGTGGAAAAAAATAGATTAAAAAATTATTAAAGAAATAAAAATAAAAGAATTTAAAAAAATAAAAAAGAGATTAAAAAGAAATAAGAAACAAATTATTAAAAAATAAGAAAATGATAAAAAATAAACAATAATAAGGTGAGAGTCCTCTTCAGCCCTCTCCTAGCGCAGCAGTGTCAGTTCTCCCGCCACGCCGCCAGATGTCGCTGCAGCAGCCGCGTCATCCCTAAATTTTACCGCTGGGGGTCACCACAACTTGTCAAATGTTACCAAGGGGTCCCGCCCCTAGAAAGGTTGAGAACTACTGCTGTAATGGGACAGGAACATATACCAGGTTACTGCCTTCCAGAGCAGGGGCAGCCAACCAGCGGTCCACCAGCTGCGGCGAAACCACAAACCCCATGACGCATCTCTCCCCGGGAGTCATGTCTGTGGCTGTGAGAATGCTGCAATGCCCTGGTTGTGTGCTCGCTATATCCCATTGTATGCTGCCATGTAGGTGTCAGGAAAATGGAAATATGTATACTTACCTATCGGTAATTTTCCTTTCCTGACGCTAATACATGGCATCATACAGGACCCTCTTATGGCTTTCGCATTGAGTACTTGTTACGAGAATAGTGGCCTTGGGAGGCGGACTTTATTTATAGTATAACTGGTCCTGTGATTGGGCTGGGGGCGGAGCCATACCCATTGTATGTTGCCATGTAGGTGTCAGGAAAAGGACATTAAAGGCAGATTTTTTTTATATATATATTATTTTGTATCTGAACCAAGATTCAAAGAATGCAAATGAGTAACAAGTATCTGACGATGCGTCTATAGGGTTTTATAGACAGTAAGGAGAGAAACAAAAAGCAACAAATTAAACACTGTCTCCGCTCTCCACTTTCTACATTCCTCACTGTCTCCGCTCTCCACTTTCTACATTCCCCACTGTCTCCGCTCTCCACTTTCTACATTCCCCACTGTCTCCGCTCTCCACTTTCTACATTCCCCACTGTCTCCGCTCTCCACTTTCTACATTCCCTTTCTACATTCCCCACTGTCTCCGCTCTACACTTTCTACATTCCCCACTGTCTCCGCTCTCCACTTTCTACATTCCCCACTGTCTCCACTCTCCACTTTCTCCGCTCTCCACTGTCTCCGCTCTCCACTTTCTACATTTCCCACTGTCACCGCTCTCCACTTTCTACATTCCCCACTGTCTCCGCTCTCCACTTTCTACATTCCCCACTGTCTCCGCTCTCCACTTTCTACATTCCCCACTGTCTCCGCTCTCCACTTTCTACATTCCCCACTGTCTCCGCTCTCCACTTTCTACATTCCCCACTGTCTCCGCTCTCCACTTTCTACATTCCCCACTGTCTCCGCTCTCCACTTTCTACATTCCCCACTGTCTCCGCTCTCCACTTTCTACATTCCCCACTGTCTCCGCTCTCCACTTTCTACATTCCCCACTGTCTCCGCTCTCCACTTTCTACATTCCCCACTGTCTCCGCTCTCCACTTTCTACATTCCCCACTGTCTCCGCTCTCCACTTTCTACATTCCCCACTGTCTCCGCTCTCCACTTTCTACATTCCCCACTGTCTCCGCTCTCCACTTTCTACATTCCCCACTGTCTCCGCTCTCCACTTTCTACATTCCCCACTGTCTCCGCTCTCCACTTTCTACATTCCCCACTGTCTCCGCTCTCCACTTTCTACATTCCCCACTGTCTCCGCTCTCCACTTTCTACATTCCCCACTGTCTCCGCTCTCCACTTTCTACATTCCCCACTGTCTCCGCTCTCCACTTTCTACATTCCCCACTGTTTCCGCTCTCCACTTTCTACATTCCCCACTGTCTCCGCTCTCCACTTTCTACATTCCCCATTGTCTCTGCTCTCCACTTTCTACATTCCCCACTGTCTTTGCTCTCCACTTTCTACATTCCCCACTGTCTCCGCTCTCCACTTTCTACATTCCCCACTGTTTCCGCTCTCCACTTTCTACATTCCCCACTGTCTTTGCTCTCCCCTGTTCTAGTGTTGCTATTAAAACATACAAAATAAAACCATTTTTTTGAAGACGGTGAGGCCAAAAGTAAGTTGTGAAATGGTTTATTGAAAACGTATTAAGCTTTTCAGGAAAATAACTTTAATGGGGTTTTTTTCTCAGATAAAGTACACAAAATAGAAATTGAGCTTTCCCTTCAATATAGCGCCGTCACTTCTGAGTGTCTGAATTAGCGGTTAAGGATGATGCGCCGAGCCTAGAGCTAGTCATAAAGATTAGATAAACTATTTGTCTCTGCTCTCCACTTTCTACATTCCCCACTGTCTTTGCTCTCCACTTTCTACATTCCCCACTGTCTCCGCTCTCCACTTTCTACATTCCCCACTGTCTCCGCTCTCCACTTTCTACATTCCCCACTGTCTCCGCTCTCCACTTTCTACATTCCCCAATGTCTCCGCTCTCCACTTTCTACATTCCCCACTGTCTCCGCTCTCCACTTTCTACATTCCCCACTGTCTCCGCTCTCCACTTTCTACATTCCCCACTGTCTTTGCTCTCCACTTTCTACATTCCCCACTGTCTCCGCTCTCCACTTTCTACATTCCCCACTGTTTCCGCTCTCCACTTTCTACATTCCCCACTGTCTCCGCTCTCCACTTTCTACATTCCCCATTGTCTCTGCTCTCCACTTTCTACATTCCCCACTGTCTTTGCTCTCCACTTTCTACATTCCCCACTGTCTCCGCTCTCCACTTTCTACATTCCCCACTGTTTCCGCTCTCCACTTTCTACATTCCCCACTGTCTTTGCTCTCCCCTGTTCTAGTGTTGCTATTAAAACATACAAAATAAAACCATTTTTTTGAAGACGGTGAGGCCAAAAGTAAGTTGTGAAATGGTTTATTGAAAACGTATTAAGCTTTTCAGGAAAATAACTTTAATGGGGTTTTTTTCTCAGATAAAGTACACAAAATAGAAATTGAGCTTTCCCTTCAATATAGCGCCGTCACTTCTGAGTGTCTGAATTAGCGGTTAAGGATGATGCGCCGAGCCTAGAGCTAGTCATAAAGATTAGATAAACTACAGCAAGCATTTTAACATTGAATATTCCTGCAATCACCATACATCCTGCGTAATCCCTTGGTTTCCTTCAGAACGTTATTATAATGCAAATTGTGACCTTTATGTTACAGCTCATTCTCAAAACAATAATAACATTAGAGGCAGTTTATGTATTCAAGTAACGAGTATCTGACAACGCGTCTATAGGGTTTTATGAACGGTTAGGAGAGGAAAAAAAGCAACAAATTAAATTCTGGAAACGCGGAGCCAAAAGGAAAGAGGAAGAGAAGTTATGACTGAAGTGAGGAAAATAAAAGTACGAGGAAGGATTACAAAGTTCATAAGCTAAGTAGGAAGGAGTGTTGCCAGTTTGTTGTAACTTTGTGTGTAGTTTGTGCATGCCTTTATGTGGTTACCCAGTTTCCTTGGACGGAATGTATCCAAACCCAAGAATTAGGGATGTTCAGATACCAGTGCAGATACTTGGCATTTTCAGGAGAACTACCAGGGTTGCAGCGGTTGCAGCTGGGACCTGGCTCTGGGGCTCCACCACTGTCCTGAAATCATTAGTCTGTATTGTTTTAGAAAAACTGTCACATGACAATAAACAAAAATGTATCAGTACTTGTATCTGTGGGTACTTGTACTTGAAAAAATGGAATCGGTGCATCACTTATATATATTTATTTATTTTTAAATAATACATTAAAACAGATATGTACAAATCCCGGGAGCTCCGTGTGCTCCTTACAAATAACAGCTGCCTCCTAACTTTTGTATTTTTCTCTAGTCTAGTCTTGGAGCTCGAAAAGTATCTGTACATGTACCGAGTACTGTACTTGGTATCTGAACATCCCTACCAAGAACAAACATATTGCAGCTATAGTCCTTAGATGTGACAGCTGCATAAGCTTTATTTTTCCAATGTTTTTTTCCTTTAATATTATCTGTGCTCAGGGCTTAGATGCAGGGCCAGATTTACTTTCTCTGCTGCCCCAAGGCCCGGTCCCTCAATGCGCCCCCCTATCCGCCAACCCCCCCCCATTGAGAATGGCAGACCTGCTGGCTGCATGCAAGTGATCTCGGCGACATCGCCGAGATCACATGTACAAAACAAGAGGCGGTTTCCCCCGATGTACATTTAGCTCTGCTTACCCAAAGCAGGACTAAATGTAGAGAACAACTACCCGCACGGCGCCCAGAACTGCATGTCCCGGGCGTTGAGAGATAGGAATTCAACACCCCTGCTGCCCCTCTACTCCCTGCTGCCCCAAGGTCTGGCCTTGTGGGAAATCCAGCCCTGTTTGTGATCCTGCCAGAAACATGCTTTATAATCATAGTGTATAGAGGTGGAGCTTTGTCACCCTTGTGGAGGAAATGTATTACGATTACAGAAAACCTCCCCTTCTTATCTACATAACATGGTGGGATGTTCTGTAGTTCACATTGGTAAATTGGGCAGGTCTAATATCAATGCTTGAGATAACATTACACTGGATTTTTGGCAAAATTAACAGGTGTTTTTTGCACTTATTGAAGAGAAATAGCAAAACACTTTCAATTATATATCGAACAGACCAAGATGGGGCAAATCAGAGATAATTATTGGTAGTGTTCACATAAACTTTAAATGCTTCTGAATGCTGGGTCTATAATCTCGCTCAGAAGTGTCCCCAGGCTGGGTGTCACCTGGTGCAACCGCCAGGTGTCACCTGCTGGGACGTCATCACGCACGCGCATAATTACATCACGCACACTTATCTATCGGCAACCATCTCGGTGATGGATGCCGGCAGAGAGAGGAGGGGACAAGGTATGCCGCTGGGTCCCCTCCTCTCCCATGCAGCTCTGGGGCTCCCGGTCAATGACCGAGTGCCTGAGTTATCAGAGGGGGTAACACCAAAATGCATGTCAATCATTTTGGTGTCACCCCCTCTGATGGTGTCACACCCCCTGAACCCACTTGTGCTACCATTGATATCGGCCTCTGACCATTAGGATAAGCAAATTCCACCATGGATCTGTGTCTGTTTTAGGTCAATCCTCAGCCAGATTTGGGATTATAAACAGGATATGATTTCACTATTTTCAAAGGGTAAAGAACCGTGATAACCAGAAAAAGATGTCAACCATTCACCCCTAGAATCGTAAATTGAAACATTCTTTACATTTTCTTGTTGAGTTTCCACATTTACCCTTAGAAATAACGACTATGTACTACCAGGGGCCATTCACTTCCATTAACGTCATAATCTGTTTCTGCAGGTGCTCTGCAGAAAAGGGTTGTGAAGTTATTTGAACTGATCAGCACCTACTGGTACGTACTCTGGATTTTAACGGTTACTTATGGGAGCCGCAACGAGCTTGCTTTGGCAAAAGCATCGACTCATCAACAGAAAACATTTGCATGAGAGCCACAACCACCTGGATCTTCACAGCTTTAACATGTTAATGTGATTCCGAAAGTTGCTTTCAATGTTTTTAAATCTGCATCTTTCGTGAAAACCCAATTGGACCCTTCAGACTAAATTAACAGGTTAATTCGGGGTTTTGAAGGCAATCACACTCTGCAGGCTTCCTTATTTTTAGCTTTTGAAATAATATTCTGCTGCTTTACAAATTCCACTGGCTGGGCAGCAGAGTCGGACGTGTCATTACTGGCTGCCCGGGTTTCCTGATTGTCTGGTAAGGCGGCTCTATGCCAGCGGAAGCACCGGTATCGGTACTCGGTACCGGATGAGTACTGAAACCAAAATATCGGTACTCGTACTCGATACCGAAAAAACATTATCGGTGCATCCCTAGTGACAACTGTCTGCCAGTTGTGTTCCTAGATTGTCACTCTGCCACATGCATTCCTGGTGGAGAATACAAGCGGCTCTGCTAACACACACTTCTCAGGAATGGTCAACTATTGTCATCAGGCAGCATGGTCCAGAGTAATGATGTGCAGCTGACACTGGAGCCAGTCCATGTAGACAGGAAGTGGCTAAGTGATGCATATTTTTATATGAAAAAAACATGTTTATTCTATACAGGTTGATTTAAAAAGACAGTGACCTGGATCAAGGCTTAGGATGCCAACACCCCTGAGAGTCGTATATCGAAAATCACCATTGGAGGGGAGACACCGAGATGACTGACAGTCATTTTGGTGTCACCCCCTCTGAAAAGTCGGGCACTCGGTCATACATCAGGCATTCCTCATCCCGCTGGGTGAGCGTCCGCTCCTTTCTCTGCCGGCACCCATCAGCCGCCACGCGCATGCGCAATGATGTCACGGCGGGGTGTCACCCGGTCTCCGCTCCGGGGTGACACCCGGCCTCGGGATGCCCCTGTCTGCACTTACAATTTTCTTTTAGTTCCCCTGCAAAGTCCCAGGGATCCTGCCAGGGATGTTTATCAAATATGCAGCTTCCTGTGATGGGGTGGCCACGATGCTACACTGCTCCTGAATTCAGAGCAGAGTTGTCGCCTTCCTGTAGGCTGTGCCTGCTTGTACTACCGTGGGATGAAAAATGTTACAGGGGGATGGCTGTCATCATGGTCACTGCTGATTCACAAGCCTGTAGCTTGTCAATCAACACATGGCTACACCTAGCCCCGCCCACTGCTTTCTGGATTGACAGCACTGCCGCTGTTGCTAAAACCCTCCCACTGTGAGCTGCAGTGTCTGGGAGGGGGAGCGTGTGAGACACAAATGAAGGAGGATATGGCTTATTCAAAGTAGTTTTTTGTTTCTTTCCTTTATGAGGCTTGTGCATTGCACTGTAACTGGATTTGGGACTTGTTTAGACTGTCATACAGGAGCTTTTAGTAAGTATTTTAGCGTCACCCCAAAGAACACACATTTTAAGGAATATGTCTTGGGAAATAGTTTTAAAAAATAAAAGTCTACTGGTGCTTAAATTGTTGTCCATCAAGCTGGAAAATCTCTGTGCAGGGTGAGGCTGAGAGTGTGAATATCACATGCCTCTCAGAAGAAGAGGAGATGGGGAGGTGTTTGTAGTCCAGTTGAGAAAAGGAGCCTAGGGTGACAATGCTGATCCTTCATAGATACAATGCAGTGACTGAGCGCCCTGGGACAGAAAGTGTTTCATTGGCAGAAATAAAAATAGGCAAAAATAAAGGAAGAGAGTCTGACTAAAAGAACATTAATGCAGCCTTCACATCTAAGCAGGGCCGGATTTCCCACAAGGCTAACCAAGGCCCGTTTTCTAAATTTAGCCCTGCTGTGGTCAAACCAGAGCTAAATGTACAGCGGGGAAGCCGCCGCTTGTTTTATACAAGTGATCTTAGCCTGCTGTTTTTTTTTATAGTTTATTATTATTTTAATAATATGTTATATTTAATATAAGAAATAACATTGTACAATGCTGATCCCGGGAGTTATATTTAGGGATCAAGAATGATTTTTTTTTTCCTATTAAAGAAAGTTGGCGTGTTCTTAGTAAGGGGTTTTTTCTTCCTCTGGATTAATTTCAGGTTAATGGTTCTCATGATGCAAATAATTAGTTGCACGTCGTTAACAACCTGATTAATTATGTAAGTGTCGTAGTTAATTTAGTACTTAATTCTCCCATGACAAGCCAAAGGAGAGTAAAACAGCTGCAAAGTCTATAATGTGGACAATTTTAAAATGTCATCAGCTATGTTTTCTCTGCAAAATGATACCGTTTGTGTATGGAAGTTAAAGCGTATCTAAACCCCAAAACCAAGTGTGCTGTCACAATAATTGCATAAAAATATGACACAATGCATAGTTATGGTTAATACCTATATTACTGTGAAGTGAGAATTTACATAGTTAATTTTTCTTAAGCCATTTGTTCAGTGCCATTAGTAGCTGTTTAATTACTGCCATCTTGTGGGAATTTTGGTTATTGCGTGTAATGTACCGCCCTTCTTCTCCGAATAGTCGCGTGTCTTGGCTGCCTATAGCAGGACCACATGTACATGCTATCTTGGAAACATTATCCTCCTTGACCTTCCAATACCGTTTATTCATTCATCTGCTGTATCCTGTTGTCTGCTGTAATCTGCTGTATGCAATAAAGCTCTTCGTAGATGAAAAGGTATTTGATGAGTTCAGCTATCTGATATGGATTGTCCGCAGTGATTATATCTGCTTATACAGGCCAGGTATAGAGGTCTCAGCAAGGGATGAATCGCCAATACAACAATCGGAGTCAGAATACCAAAAATGTCATATATTGCGGCTTACAGGTCCTTAGATGCGGTGGCTGCATCCGTTTCTATTTTTTCCAGGCTTTCCTTACTTTATTTTCACCTGGTGATCCAGCCAGTAACACACTTCCTGCCCTAGGCTGACAACTCTCACTCACCCTTCTGTACAAGGACTACAGAAACAAGATAGGACTATGGAAGCCGGCCCCGCTCCTCTTCTCCAATAACATAGACGGGCATGTTGCTGTAGTCCTTAGAGATAGCTGAGAACAATGTAATTGATAGGGAGCAAAAGAGAGACGTTTGTTTTAGGATTTACATACAGTGTAAGCAGGCAATATAGACAAAAAAATAGCTCATCTGTAAATGTTGCGCCGACTCCTGCCACTAGATGGAGCTGAGAAGCATATGAAATGCCCATGTTCCTAGCGTCCTCCCGTCACCCTAAGCTCAGTCCTCCCGTCACCCTAAGCTCTCCCGTACGTTCCGCCAGTCAGCGCTGGCGGAGCGGGGAGAGGGGAATGCAGCCCCTCCCCCTGTCACGGCAGAGAGCCGTGACAGGATCGAGAGGTGAGCGAACCCGGTATGTTTTCGCTCACCTCCCGATCTACTGAGCCGACCCGTGACAGTCTCATTGTCACAGGTCGGCTAGAACTATGAGGTGAGTGAAAAGCACTCATCTCATAGTTCTCCTTTAATGCAACCATTGCTACTATACGGAACCCAAAATCTTTGCCATTCTGTCTCGCTGTATACAGTTTTCTTAAACAAATCATTGTGTGTGCATCTATTGCAAAGTTTCTTACCTGGAGATCCTGCCGATAGCAGCATTTCCTGTTTCAGGCTTGCAACGTTAAGTTAATGCCTCACAATAAGCAGCAGCGTTGCCAGCTTGCCATGTGCACTCCTTCAATTGGCCTTTGGGCTGCCATAGATAGAGACTTGGAACATAGAGTTTAGGTTTACATACAGTTTAGGGGCCCATTCACACTATGGGGCAGATTTATAAAGGATTTGCCCGGCGTACAGCTGGGTGAATGCCGTTCGCATGGCATTACAACCTTCTAGTGACATCTAGTGGCTGTAGTGATGCTTTTGCATGTGAAATCTAATAGGTACATGACTCGCAAAGCTGGAATCGACGCAGGCTGCACCTTCATCCAGAGGTCAGCAATGGACGCTCCATACTTCTAATCTGAGAAATGTATAGCCCTGAGTGTTCATATTATACTAAAATTGTGTTGTTGCCTGTAAATGACAATCACCCAGTGACCTTCAGCGTAGCCGGAATCTGTCGCCGTGAATGTACCGTGAGACATGAACCCGGTCTATGATTGTAAATCTATTTGGAGATATGATTCTCATGACTCACTCCCCTGGGATAATTGTAAAATCCCAATTCATAAGGTAAATGGGCGCCGCTCTCTGCTGAATACAATGATTACATCTATTGCTTCCTCTTACGTGCTTTTCCCTGACCTGCTATTCCTCCACTTACTGATAATAATAGGCAGATGATAAGATGTCGGTTCATTACAGGAAAACTACAAGCAGGTTCAGTCTATTTTATTATTGTTTAGGTTTTTATGTGTATTTTTATTATATAACAATATATACAGTATGTATATACTATATATATATATGTGTGTGTATACAATTTTTATGTCACCTGCTGGAAGTGGTTATATTTGCTGCAGCCGTGTTCTTGGTACCATTTTAAACAGCGGGCGACTGCTGTTTAAATACAAGCCGGATCGCTTGTATGGTGCGGCGTCGTGTCCCCCTCCCCCCCTCCGCAGCCTCCCGTGCCGCCGTCGACTTCCCAGGCTCATCTGTCCCTCATGTGAGCCCTGGACCAGCGTAGAGTCTCCCCTGAGAGATCGGAGGAGAGACCAGCGGCTCCCAGCCGCTGATATCTCCTCCGATCACTGAACCCGGAAGTGATGTGCATCACTTCCGGTGTCACTAGACACAGTCTCCGGCTCCTAGAGCCAGAAGAAGAAGCTGGTGAAGAAGATCTCGGCTTCATCAGCTTCTTTGGGGTCCCCAGGTGACATTAGGGGTCTGAAAGACCTCTGATGTCTCCATAAAGAGGACCTATCACATTATACTTGCTATTACATAGGGGGCTTGTTAGCCCCCCTATGCAATAGCAATAAAACTGAGTTTTAAAAAAACAAAAAACATGTTTAAAATGAAAGTAACAAAAGAAAATAAAAAATGCAAAAAAATTTTTTTTTTAGTCCCCCACCCACCACGTGCACGCACATAGAACGCAAGCATGCGTCTACGTGCAAAAGCAAAAATTGTGCCACACATGTTATATATCATCGCGAGTGAGCGTCGGAGTGAAATAAATAATTCCAGGTCCATCAATCACTATTAGTGCTAAACTGATGAGACGTAAAAGCGTTTAAAGCGTCGCCTATGGAAAATTTTGGTTATAGTAGTTCTTTGTGGTTTCACGGACGCATGCAATTTCAAGGCTTGACATGTTTGGTATCTATTTACCCGGCGTGACCCCGTCTTTTATATTTTACCAAAACATTGGGCATTGAATTCTGTTTCTGTGCACTAAATTTAATTTTATTGTATTTTATCCTAAAAATACTGGTTTGATAAACATTTGCGCAAATACCGTGTGACATAAAAAACTGCAACTAGCATCTTTTTATTCTACGGGGCCTCTGCTTTCAGAAAAAAAAATATGTTTGGGGGTCTGAAGCTGTTTTCTAGCCAAGAGTTCAGATTTTATCATATGTGTGCAAATGTAAGAAATTGCTGCGGGCAGCAAGTGATTAAGAACAAAACATTTCATTAGTAGAAGGAACACTGCAGAGATCTCCTTTTATTCCCCCATTCACACTAGCCACAGGTATAAACATGGGCAAAATTGCATTCAATACAATTCATTGAAATGAACAGGTTGCCCTATGCTGATTCATGACAAACACGACAACACGCGGCGTGTGTTCCCCCCTACAGCAAGTGTGAACGGGGCTTGGAGTGTGTTTCTAAAACTTGGTATGAGAACGTCTAGAAGTAGAATTAGTCTTTTTTTTTGGCCTATATCTATTGCTAGTAAGCAAGAGATATTTGCCCCAATAGTAAAAAAAAAAAAGTTGGCAAATACCAACAAACTTACCTGTGTCCGCGCCGCTGGCTCCTGCTGCAGAAGTCCTGGCTCCCAAACGCTGTGAAGGAGGAATTGTGGGCGGGCGCATGTGCAGTCCAGAGCGTCGGATGGGAGAAGAGGAGAGCAGCACAGAAGCTGAATGGACGCAGCCGGGAGCATACATGTTGGACTCGAGGAGTCTGCGGTGGTATAGAAACCGGCACCAGCGCTGGAAGGACTTTGGAAAACAAGTGGAAGGGAGAGGCTTTTCGGATCAAGAGGCATCACATAAAATCATTAAGCAG